>NC_142436.1:107181818-107484848 GCF_059453495.1 Arachis ipaensis | reverse complement strand
TTTGTAAAGTTAGCTGCAACCTTGTCAGGAGAAAAATAGAATTTAGGTTAGATCTCGGTAGTAAGCGAATTTCCTAAAGGCATACCTGAATTTCCTCCTTCTCGAAAAATCAAGTTTACGATAGAACTGGTGTCTGAAGCAAGACCAATTTTGATTGTGCCATACCAAATGTCACCGTTGAAATGGACAGAACTTAAGGCTCAATTGGAGGAGTTGATGAATAAGAACTTCATTCGGCCAAGCGTTTCTCAATGGGGAGCACCAGTTTTACTGGTGAAAAAGAAGGATGGGAGCATGTGACTATGCATGGACTACAGACAACTGAACAAGGTGATGGTAAAGAACAAATATCTATTACCAAAGATTGACGACCTGATGGATCAGTTACAAGGAGTTGGAGTTTTCTCAAAGATCGACTTGAAGATATTCCTAAGATCGCTTTCATAACTCGTTATGGTCATTACAAGTACACTGTAATGTCGTTTGGGTTAACAAATGTCCCTGCTATATTTATGGATTACATGAATAGAATTTTTTAACCTTTTTTAGATAATTTTGTCGTCGTCTTCATTGATGACATTCTAATCTAATCCAAGACTAAGGAAGAGCATGCAGAGCACTTGAGAATAGTGTTATAGATTCTGAAAGAGAGGAAGCTTTATGTGAAACTTTCTAAATGTGAATTCTGGAAGGAAGAGGTGAAGTTTCTGGGTCACGTGGTGAGTAAGAACAGTATTGCAGTGGATCCTTCTAAGGTTAAGGCAGTGATGGATTGGGGACGGCCTACGTCGGTGACAGAGATCAGGAGCTTTTTGGGTTTAGCTGGTTATTATCGGAGATTTATTAAAGGCTTTTCACAAATCACTTTGCCGATGACAACGTTAACTCAAAAGGACGCGCCATTTGTGTGGATCAGTGCAAGGAGAGCTTTCAAACCTTAAAGTAGAAATTAACAGCAGTGGTTGTACTTATATTGCCTGAACCCAATAAACCATTTAAGGTATATTATGATGCTTCACTGAAAGGCTTGGGATATGTGCTAATGCAACATCAAAATGTTGTGTCTTATGATGCTCGTCAGTTAAGACCGCACGCGGTAAACTATCCAAATCATGACCTGGAACTTGCTACAGTTGTGTTTACATTGAAAGTATGGAGGCACTATCTTTACGGGATTAAGTTCTAAGTTTTCTCTAATCATAAAAACTTGAAATACCTCTTTGATCAGAAAGAGCTTAATATGCGTCAGAGAAGATGGATGAAATTACTGAAGGATTATGATTTTGAGCTGAGTTATCACCCGAGAAAAGCAAATGTGGTGATGGATGCACTGAGCCAGAAATCCTTAAGCATTTCTTGGATGATGATCAAGGAGGAAAAGTTGTTGGGAGAGTTTGAGAATCTTAACTTGGGCGTTAGAGAGGTAGCTGAAAATGTGTGTTTGCATCAGTTGCATATCTCTAGTGATTTCAGGGCTGAGATTCAGAAGGCTCAATAGAATGATCAGTTGCTGCAGAACATGTTACAAGAAATTGAATAGAGGAAACAAGGAGAGGTTACTCAAGACAGAAAAGGAATTTGGAGGTATAAAGGAAGGATCTGTGTGCCAAATATGGGAGACTTAATGTGTGGGGGCTCACAGAAGTGGATTCTCGATTCATCCTAGGACTACCAAGATGTATCATGACCTGAAGGAGATGTTTTGGTGGCAAGGAATGAAAATTGACATAGCGGTGCACGTATCTAAATTTTTGACTTGTCAGAAAGTAAAGATTGAACATCAGAAGCCGCCCAGAATACTACAACCCTTAGAGATTTCACAGTGGAAATAGGAAGCTATCACCATGGATTTCGTATCTGGTTTGTCGAGAACTAGAGCGGGATCTAATGCGGTATGGGTAATTATGGATTGGTTGACTAAGTCTGCTCATTTCTCGCCTATCCGTATGAGCTATACCTTGGAAGAGTTGGCGCATTTGTACATTAAAGAGATTGTAAGACTGCATGGTGTGCCTACGATCATAGTTTCTGACAGAGATCCTTGTTTCACATCTAGGTTTTAGGGAGCTTTTCAGAATATGTTCGGGACTCCATTATGCCTAAGCACTGCGTACCATCCTCAAACCGATAGTCAATCGGATAGGACAACACAAACTCTGGAAGATATGTTGAGAGCTTGTGTGCTGGACCAACCCGCAAGTTGGGACCGGTATATGCCATTAGCAGAGTTTGCGTATAACAATAGTTATCATACGAGCATCGGAATGGCTCTGTATGAGGCTCTGTATAGGAGAAAGTGGCAAACTCCACTATGTTGTTATGAGGCCAAAGAATCGAGTTTGTTGGGGTCTGAGTTGGTGACAGAGCTGACGAAACAAATTAACAAGATCTGAGCTAGAATTCTCACCACTCAGAGTCATCACAAAAGCTATACTGATCAGAGACGAAAACCTTTAAACTTCGAAGATGGTGACCATGTGTTTCTGAGGGTTACTCTGACTACAGGTATCGGAAGAGAAATAAAGACAAAGAAACTGAATTCCCGTTATATCGGTCCATTTTAAATTCTGAAGAGAATTAGGCCGGTGGCATATCAGATAGCTCTACCATCTCATCTTTCAAACTTGCACAACGTATTTCACGTTTCACAGCTTCGGAAGTATACATTTGATGCAAGTCATATCTTAGAACCTGAATCAGTTCAATTGAAAGAGGATTTGACATTTCAAGTGATTCTGGTCAGGATTGACGATATTTGCATTAAGAAACTCCAAGGAAAAGAAGTCTAATTAGTAAAGGTTGCTTAGAGTTAGGCCGAAGTCGAGGAACATACCTGGGAACTTGAATCGGAGATGAGGAAGGATTACCCGCAGTTATTCACAGGTAATTAAATTTTGGAGACAAAATTTATAGTTAAGGGGTAGGATATAAAACCCTGAAAATTAATAATTAATTAACTAATAAATTAATTATGACCCAGAAAAACTATAAAATTAAATTTTATATTTTAGAGAAGTAAAAATATTTAGAATGCGTATTAAAACACTAATTTTAAAGATTTTAGCCCAAAACCAGGCTAATGGGCCAAAGTGGTTGAATTGGGCCCTTATTGGGCCCAAGGCCTGACATATATATCCCAACACTCAGCCACATCCCCCTCCTAATCAACCAATTCATGCTGAAGAAGGAGAAGAGTTAAGAGAACCCTAAACCCTTTCCACTTCAAAACTTCAATCCCTCGTAACTTTCAATCCGGAGCTCCAATCGTCACACTGTGTGCGGTCACGTGGCCGTCTTGCCGAGCGCTTTAAAATCATCTGAACAAAGTGGTAAGAAACTCAAAATTTCTCACCTAGCCCTTATCTCTCTTCAATTTTGCTATTTTAGTTCTTGGATATTGAGAGTTTCAGGTTTTTGATGCTTTAGGTTTGATCTAGCAGTGGAGAATTGCAGGTTTTGCCCTAATTACCCGTGGGTAAGGTGAGAAACTCTTATCCCCTTTGATTTCTCCAATTTTATGAAGTTTAGGTACTGAAATTGTTGTTGTAAGCCACGTTGAATTAATAAATAATTAACTAATAAACTAATTATTATTCAAAGAAAGAAATTAAATTTTATACTTTGAAGTGGTAAAAATATTTAAAATACGGATTTTAAAACTAATTTTAAATATTTTGGCCCAAAGTTGGGCCAACGGACCGAATCGGTTGAACTAGGCCTATATTGGCCCATTTGGACTCTGTAATGCCCCAGCAACTTTTCAGAGGTGTATGCTTTCAATTTTTTCTAATATGGTTGAAAAGTTTATTAATGTATTTATTGGATGATTTTTCTGTCTTTGGTAATTCTTTTGAATCCTGTCTTAAGCATTTATCTCTGGTCTTGAAATGGTGTCAAGAATCAAACCTTGTTTTAAATTGGGAAAAATATCATTTTATGGTTACAGAAGGTATTGTTCTTGGACACCGGATTTCAAGCAAAGGGATTGAGGTTGATAGAGCCAAGGTGGAGGTAATTGAAAAATTACCACTACCATCTAATGTTAAGGCAGTCCGGAGTTTCTTAGGTCATGCAAGATTTTACTGAAGATTTATAAAGGATTTTTCTAAGATTGCTAAACCATTGAGCAACCTTTTAGTTGCTGATGTTCTTTTTGTATTTAACTCAGAATGTCTGCATGATTTTGAAACTCTAAAAGCAAACCTTACCTCTACTCCCATCATAGCTCCCCCTGACTGGGATTTGCCATTTGAATTAATGTGTGATGCTAGTGATTATGCTATAAGGGCTGTTTTAGGACAGAGGCATGACAAGCTTATACATGTCATTTACTATGCTAGCCATGTGCTAAATGATGCTCAAAAGAACTACACAACTACAGAAAAAGAATTATTAGCTATTGTGTATGCTATTAATAAGTTTAGGTCCTATTTAATTGGTTCTAAGGTCATTGTTTATACTAATCATGCTGCTTTGAAATACCTTTTAACCAAACATGATTCTAAACCAAGATTAATTAGATGGGTGCTGCTCCTTCAGGAGTTTGATATTGAGATCAAAGACAGAAAAGGATCAAAAAATTAGGTAGCTGATGAGCAGATAATTTATACGCTTTTTGGCATTGTTTTTAGTATGTTTTTAGTATATTTTAGTTAGTTTTTATTATGTTTTTATTAGTTTTTATTCAAAAATCACATTTCTGGACTTTACTATGAGTTTCTATATTTTTTGTGATTTCAGGCATTTTCTGGCTGAAATTGAGGGACCTGAGCAAAAATCTGATTCAGAGGCTGAAAAAGGACTGCAGATGCTGTTGAATTCTGACCTCCCTGAACTCGAAGTGAATTTTTTGGAGCTACAGAAGCCCAATTGGCGCGCTCTCAATTGATTTGGAAAGTCGACATCCTGGGCTTTCCAGCAATATATAATAGTTCATACTTTTAACGTGATTGGATGGCCCAAACCAGCATTTCAATTCAGCATAGAAATTCTGGCGTCAAAACGCCAGAACTGGCATGAAAGATGGAGTTAAATGCCCAAACTAGCACAAAAGCTGGCGTTTAACTCCAAGAAAGGTCTCTACACGTGAAAGCTTCAATGCTCAGCCCAAGCACACACCAAGTGCGCCCCGGAAGTGGATTTTTACACTAACTATTCTAGCTTACTCATTTTCTATAACCCTAGGTCACTAGTTTATTATAAAAACTACTTTTAGTGATTCATCTAGTACCTCATGACACTCTACACATTTCATATTGTATCTTCTATGACATGAGTCTCTAAACCCCATGGTTGGGGGTGAGGAGCTCTGCTGTGTTTTGATGAATTAATGCAATTACTACTGTTTTCCATTCAATCACGCTTCCTTCCATTCTAAGATATTCACTCATACTTCAACTTGATGAATGTGATGATCTGTGACACTCATCACCATTCTCAACCTATGAACGCGTTCCTGACAATCACCTCTGTTCTACCTTAGACTGAGTGCTTATCTCTTAGCCTCCTGGTTCAGATCAGAGTCTTCGTGGTATAAGCTAGAATCAATTGGCAGCATTCTTGAGATCCGAAACGTCTAAACCTTGTCTGTGGTATTCTGAGTAGGATCTGGGATAGGATGACTGTGACGAGCTTCAAACTCACAAGTGATGGGCGTAGTGACAGACGCAAAAGGATCAATGGATCCTATTCCAGCATGAGTGAGAACCGACAGATGATTAGCCGTGCGGTGACAGCGCATTTGGACTATTTTCACTGAGAGGACGGATGGTAGCCATTGACAACGATGATCCACCAACATACAGCTTGCCATGGAAGGAACCTTGCGTGCATGAAGAAGAAGACAGTAGGAAAGCAGAAATTCAGAAGATAGAGCATCTCCAAAACCTCAACCTGTTCTCCATTACTACGTAACAAGTATTTAATTCATGTTCTTTTACTTTTTACAATTAAATCTAATAATTAATGATATCCTGACTAAGAGTTACAAGATAACCATAGCTTGCTTCAAGCCGACAATCTCCGTGGGATCAACCCTTACTCATGTAAGGTATTACTTGGACGACCCAGTGCACTTGCTGATTAGTTGTGCGGAATTGCAAAAGTGTGATTGTGATTTCGTGCACCAGTAGCTGACCACCTTTCCAGAATTGAATCTAAAGCAGGAGTGCAACCACCCACAACTGTGACTGAGACATTCCCGGATGAGCAACCTTTTGTCATTCAGTAGGCCCCATGGTTTGCAGACATTGCAAATTACAAAGCCATGAATTTCATTCCAAAAGAGTACAGTAAACAACAAGTGAAGAAGCTATTGACTGATGCAAAGTACTACTTTTGGGAAGAACCATACCTTTTTAGAAGATGCTCAAATGGTATAATACGGAGATGAGTCTCAGATGAGGAAGCACAGCAGATTCTTTGGCACTATCATGGTTCTGATTATAGAGGCCACTTTGGTAGTGAAAGGACAGCTACAAAAGTTCTACAGAGCGGTTTTTAGTAGCCGACTCTCTTCCAAGATTCAAGAGCATTTGTGAAGAACTGTGACAGATGTGAAAGAGCTAAGACTCTTGATACAAGGATTTATACCCGTTCGGAATTCCATAAAATATTTCCGTTGTTAGTATAGTCCAAATCAATAGTCAATCCTCAAATCAAACTAAATTTTGGTTTTGTCACATGTACAAACCCCAATGAAAATTAACCGAAGTATTTAGACTCCAGGTCGTCTCCCTAGGGATTGCAATGAAGTGGTCAATTATTGGCTATAAAGGGGCAAAGGGGTTTTGGTTTATAAGAGGAATAAGAAAAGGTAAATCAAGCAAGTGATTAGAGGAAGCAAGATAAAGAACTCTTGACTAAGAATTAGGTAATTGAGATCACTATCCTTGTCAACAAATCAAATATTGATAATTATAAGGAACCAAGCTCATTAGGTCTACTCACTAAAGCCTTAAGTATGCAATGTCTACTCCTAGGCTTGGAGCATATCAAATGGCTTGATCAACATCAATCCATAAGTCCCAACCTAGCTACTAATTAACTTAGTAATAGGCTAGAGTCAATGGTTATCAAAATTGATCCCCAAGGGTTCTAGAATTACCAATTCAATGAAGCCCATGGACTCAAGATCACTCAATCCCTTTAGCCTAGGCCAAGGGTCAAGAGAACTACTCAAAAACTAGTGAAAGCATTCTATCAAACACCTAATGTGCAATAAAAGTAAACATCACAAAATGCTAAAATTAAGGAAACCCATAACTAACATAAGCAAGAACTCAACAATATCAATGAAGATAAACATAAAAGAGACATGAAAACATAAATTTGCATTAAAAGGAAATTAGATCTACAAGGTTCATCAACATAAAAGGTAGAAAAATGAGATTTTAACATTACAACTAAGGAAGACAAGATGTAGAAATGAGAAATTATAAAAGAAACAAGATGAAATCAAGTAATTAATTCAAGATCCAAGACAATTTAACATAATCCTAACCTAATTCTAAAGAGAAGAGGGAGCTTCTCTCTCTAGAAAACTAACTAAAGGCTCATGTTGACTAACTAATTGCTCCCACTTTGCTTGGACTTCAATTCTGCATGAAATACACTCAGAAACAAGTTAGATTTGGGCCTGGGCAGCTCAGAAATCACCTCCAGTATTTTGCCTTTAAGTGGGTCACGTGCAGGAATCGGCGCGTACGCGCCATGTGTGCGTGCACGTCGATTGGCTGTTTCTTCATCCGCGTGTACGTGTCATGTACGCGTGCGCATCTCTATGCGAAGTCACTTCTGCGCGTGCGTGCCTTGTACGCGTGCGCGCCCATTGATGCATTTCCAATTCTTGTTTCTTCTTTGTATGCTTTTCTCCTTATTTTTTACATCCAATACTTGCCTCATGAACATAAAATCACTCAACAAATATATCAAGGCGTTGAATGGAATTAAAGTGAGTTAAAATCACCAATTTAAGGGCCTAAAAAGCATGTTTTTACACTTAAACACAATTCAAGGGAGAATTACAAAACCATGCTATTTCATTGAATAAATGTGAAAAAAGGTGATAAAATCCCCTAAAATAAGCACAAGATAAACCATGAAATCGGGGTTTATCAAATCTCCCCACACTTAAACTAAGCATGTCCTCATGCTAAAATCAAGAAAGAAGCAAGGGGTATTGATGAGCGGATAATTTATACGCTTTTTGGCATTGTTTTTAGTATGTTTTTAGTAGAATCTAGTTACTTTTAGGGATGTTTTCATTAGTTTTTATGTTAAATTCACATTTCTGGACTTTACTATGAGTTTGTGTGTTTTTCTGTGATTTCAGGTATTTTCTGGCTAAAATTGAGGGACTTGAGCAAAAATCAGATTCAGAGGTTGAAGAAGGACTGCTGATGCTGTTGGATTCTGACCTCCCTGCACTCAAAATGAATTTTCTGGAGCTACAGAACTCAAAATGGCGCGCTTCCAATTGCGTTGGAAAGTAGACATCCAGGGCTTTCCAGTAATATATAATGGTCCATACTTTGCTTAAGTTTAGACGACGCAAACTGGCGTTCAACGCCAGCTCTCTGTCCAATTCTGGCGTCCAGCGCCAGAAACAAGTTGCAAAGTGGAGTTCAACGCCCAAAATGGCACAAAAGCTGGCGTTCAACTCCAAAAAGAGCCTCTGCACATGTAACATTCAAGCTCAGCCCAAGCACACACCAAGTGGGCCCCGGAAGTGGATTTATGCATCAATTACTTACTTCTGTAAACCCTAGTGGCTAGTTTATTATAAATAGGACTTTTTATTATTGTATTAGACATCTTTTGAACCATCTTTGGAATCATCTTTGGACGCCTGGTTCTTAGATCAGAGGGGCTGGCCATTCGGCCATGCCTGGACCTTTTACTTATGTATTTTTAACGGTAGAGTTTCTACACTCCATAAATTAAGGTGTGGAGCTCTGCTGTTCCTCAAAGATTAATGCAAAGTACTACTGTTTTCTATTCAATTCACTTGTTCCGCTTCTAAGATATTCATTCACACTTCAACCTGAATGTGATGAACGTGACAATCATCATCATTCCCTATGAACGCGTGCCTGACAACCACTTCCATTCTACATTAGATTGAATGAGTATCTCTTAGATCTCTTAATCAGAATCTTCGTGGTATAAGCTAGATTGATGGCGGCATTCATGAGGGTCCGAAAAGTCTAAACCTTGTCCGTGGTATTCCGAGTAGGACTCTGGGATTGAATGACTGTGACGAACTCCAAACTCGCGAGTGCTAGGCGTAGTGACAGACGCAAAAGGATAGTAAATCCTGTTCCAGTATGATCGAGAACCTCCAAGATGATTAGCCATGCAGTGACAGCACATCGGACCATTTTCACAGAGAGGAATAGGATGCAACCAACGACAAGGGTGATGCCTCCAGACGATTAGCCGTGCTGTGACAGAGCATTTCGACCATTTTCCCGAGAGAGATCGAAAGTAGCCATTGGCACCGGTGACATCCTTACATAAAGCCAGCCATGGAAAGGAGTAAGACTGATTGGATGAAGACAGCAGGAAAGCAGAGGTTCAGAGGAACGAATGCATCTCCATACGCTTATCTGAAATTCTCACCAATGATCTACATAAGTGTTTCTATCCTTATTTTATTATCAAAATTTTGAAAACCCCATTACTATTTTATATCCGCCTGACTGAGATTTACAAGGTGACCATAGCTTGCTTCATACCAACAATCTCCGTGGGATTCGACCCTTACTCACGTAAGGTATTACTTGGACGACCCAGTGCACTTGCTGGTTAGTTGTATCGAAGTTGTGACAAATTATGAATTGAGATTAGAGCACCAAGTTTTTGGAGCCATTACCAGAGATCACAATTTCGTGCACCAGGTATCAATATTTATTCAATGCAAACTAACTAATTACAATCTATCTATATGCAACCTATTTACATGAATGCAATGTCTTAGTCAAAATAAATTAATTTCCAAGAATACACATGATGCCAAGGCATTTTGGCCAGTTTTACTGACCTTTTCTTTACTGTTTTTAGGGTAGTTTCATGCATTTCCTTAGGAAATAAGCTAGTTTTGGGTAGATATTCACTTACATCTTGATTCAAGCATACATTGTGAACTTTATATGATTTCATGAGGATTTTGCATGAATTTAAGGACAAATTGGATGTTGCATTTCCTATGACTTGGACTAGAACTTTGATGCACCTTATTGCTTGATTTCAGGACAAAGGAAGCAAAGAAGAACCACATTAGTGGCAACGTTAGTTACACTAACGTTAACACTAACGTGGAATGGGAGTAACTTGCAAAGTTAATGAGAAAACTGATTGCCAATAATGCTCTCGAAGCCATCATTGCCCACGTTAAGAGTCACGTTAACTAAGTTAACGTGAACTCTAACGTGGAAGAAAGGAAATGGAGCCAACGTTAGTGACACCTAACATTATCACTAACGTTGGACTAAGCTCATAAGTGGCCACGTTAGTCACCACGTTAACTTAGTTAACGTGGCCTCTAACGTTAAAAAGAAAGGGGGGAAGCCAACGTTAGTGACATTCAACATTATCACTAACGTTGGCCAAGTCACACTAGGCCACGTTAACCTAGTTAACGTGGAAGCTAACGTGAGGAAGGGAGGTGACGCCAACGTTAGTGACACCCAACATTGTCACTAACGTTGGAAGGAGCCCACACATGCCACCATGAGCCACGTTAACTCCCACGTTAACTTATTTAACGTGGAAGCTAACGTGGATAAGCGAATGTTGAACCAACGTTAGTGACACTCAACTTTGTCACTAACATTGGAGATGGCTAGCATACGCCACGTTAGAAGCCACGTTAACCTAGTTAACGTGGACTCTAACGTGGGAGCTAAGGGGCACATTGGAACGTTAGTGACAATGTTAAGTGTCACTAACGTTCTCGAAGGTTGGCAAGCCTACGTTAAAAGAGCCACGTTAACTAAGTTAACGTGGACTCTAACGTTGGGAAGGGGGAGGCTTCTCAACGTTATTGGGAAAGTTGAGTCCCAATAATGTGCGCGAAAGACAAAGAGGCAACGTTAGTGGCAACGTTTGTGCCACTAACGTTGAGGTTAACGTGACTCTTACTTGGGAAAGGAATGTTAGTGAAAAAGTTGAATGTCACTAACGTTCTCGAACCCATATTTTCACTGAACGTTAACACCACTAACGTCCTGAGCCAAAGTCTCTGCCCACTTCACAATTTCTCTCTGCAAGTAAAGCCAAGCCCAATGAAGAAGATAACTGCTTCAAACTCAAGATCCAAAGGCCCAGACCCAAGACTTGAAGAACCAACTAGAAGAGTAGAAGAGTAGTATATATAGGAGTAACTTTGAATTATTTTGGGAGTTGGAAAATATAGGGAGCCTCTTGGCATAGAATTACTCTCTGTATTTACTTTCTCTGCACTTCTAGTATCATCATGTATTCTCCATCTTTGTTTTCATTTTCCAGAGCTATGAACAACTAAACCCCTTTCATTGGGTTGGGGAGCTCTGTTGTAATTTGATGGATCAATACTAGTTTTCATTATTCTTCTTCTATCTTTTCTCTTGATTTTACTTGAAAGCTTTTGATCTTCATCCAATTGGGTAGTTATCTTGGAAAAGAAGCTATTCCTACTTGGATCTCTTCTGAACCTTGAAAGAGGAATGAAGAGATCAAGCTAGAAATATTTTCTCATGCTGGACCAAATTGGGTTTGGATGGATATGTGACTATAATCCTCTCAATACTTGATTTGGGAAATGCATGTGGTATAATCAGTGACCATACTTCATCTCTTCTCATGAGCAATTGACCAAGAAATTGGCTATTGATCAAGATTTGAGAGATTGAATTACAAGAAATTGTAATTCAATCACTTAAGATTGCCAAGGAGATCAATGAGTGCATTGATTGAGGAAAAGATGAAAATGAAATTGATACGGAGAATGTAACATCTCCTAAGCCCAATGAACTCCCCATTTTTGATCTTACCCATTCTCTTTATTTTTTGTCATTTACTTTCATGAGCAATTCTCCCATTCCCATTTACAATTCTGCAATTTACTTGAGTCATTTACTTTCATTTCTTTAATTCTAGCATTTACTTTTTCTGTCATTTACCTTCCCGCCATTTTATTTTCTGCAATTCTAATCTCAATTCCTGGATTCGCTCAACTAGAACATTCCTCTAATTAAAGTTGCTTGATCAATCAATCCTTGTGGGATTCGACCTCACTCTAGTGTGAGTTTTTACTTGACGACAAATTCGGTACACTTGCCGAAGGAAATTTGTTATGAGACAAGTTTTTCGTGCATCAAGTTTATGGCGACATTGCCGGGGATTGATTGTGCATCAACAATGATTAAAATTAAAGGATAACTAGATTGAGCATTTTATTTTTGTTTGATTTAATTTTCTGTTTGAGTCATTTAATTTCTGTTTTAGTTAATTTCTTCCCTTCCCCCTACTTTTTCTTTGTTATTTACCATTCATCTCACTAACCCACTAACTGTTTGATATATTGCATCACTCACACTAACAGTAATTCTGACAGATATACTTTCTGCACCTATTCTCTTTGCTTGTACTTGTTGGTTGTATGACAGGGAGAAGAACCGGGGCTTCAACTTCCTTTGATTCTGAACCTGAGAGAACCTTCCTTAGACTAAGGAGGGAGGCAAGAGAGAAACATGTAGTTGGTACTGAAGAAGAAGAGAAACACTTTGAGGAATACTTTGAACCAAACATGGAAGAAAACATGGAAAACCATCACGAAGAAGAGACTCACAACCATGGCGGAAGAGGTCGAGCAAATCATGCTGGGGAGGATAGAAGAGTTTTAGGCTCTTACATCAATCCAAACCCAGGAAACTGTGGAGGTAGCATTCAAAAGCCAACCATCCATGCCAACAATTTTGAACTAAAACCACAGCTCATCACCCTTGTTCAGAACAACTGTTCGTTCGGAGGAAGTGTCCAAGAGGACCCCAATCAACATCTAACCACCTTCCTGAGAATATGTGACACAGTGAAGTCTAATGGTGTTCATCCTGACGCCTATAGACTGCTCTTATTTCCATTCTCACTCAAGGATAAGGCAGCCAAGTGGCTGGGGTCTTTCCCAAGGGAGAGCTTGACAACTTGGGAAGATGTGGTGAACAAATTCTTAGCAAGATTTTACCCTCCTCAACGAATCAATAGGCTGAGAGCTGAGGTCCAAACTTTCAGGCAACAAGATGGAGAGAAACTAAGTAGCAGCAATCTCCACTTCATCAACAACCCAAGAAGGAGTGAATGAAGAAGCAGAGGGTAGTCAGGAGCAAGCCAACTATATTAGGAATTCACCTAGGCAAAACCATGATCCATACTCCAAGACCTACAACCCTGGATGGAGGAATCACCCAAACTTTGGGTGGGGAAATCAACAAGACCAAAGCCTTGATCAAAAACGCCCAAATCCAAACAATGCAGCCCACCAACACTTCACATCTAGACCATATCAACACCCCCATAACAACACCTCTCCACATTCATATCAAGGCCAGAATAACCCTCCTCAGCCTGACCTATCATCATTTGATGAAAGAATCTCAAGGATTGAGAATCTACTTGAAGGCATAAGCAAGGAGATTCAAGACAACAAGGTGTTCAAGGAGGAAGTGCGAGCCAGTTTCAAGAACCAGGGAGACACAATCAAGAGGTTGGAATCTCAAGTGGGGTATCTCTCTGAGCAAATTCCCAAACCCACGGATGGATTCCCAAGTGATACAGAGAAGAATCCGAGAGGTGAAACAAAGAAAGTAAGATGGGAAGATTGCAAGATGGTCACTATAAGTGATAAGGAGACTAAGGACAAGCCAAGCAAGCTGTCAGAATAACCTGAAGATACCTCAGTAGAGGAGGGGGAAAAAGATTACCAAGAACCAGAAATCTCAAAACAGGAGCTGCTGAGACTCTATGCACCTTTTTCCCAACTACTCAATGGTGTTGTAGAGAAGAGAATATACTCAAGATTCCTTGACTTGTTTGCATCTTTGCATGTGAACATACCGTTCATCAAGACTATCCAACAAATGCCTGCATACATCAAGTATATGAAGGAGCTGCTTCCCAGGAAAAGCTCACTCAAGGGAGGCCAAACTATAGTGATGAACAAGGAGTGCAATGTCCTCATTCAACCACAGTTGCCTACGAAAAGAAAAGATCCAGGGAGTTTTCATGTCCCCTGTGCCATAGGAGAAACAATGTTTGATAGAGCACTCTACGATTTAGGAGCAAGCATCAACTTAATGCCCTTGTCCCTGGTGAAGAGGCTGCAGATCAATGAGATATTGCCCACAGATGTAGTCATCAGGCTGGCTGACAAAACTCAAAAACAAGCAAGAGGGGTGGTGGAAAACGTGTTGTTAAAGGTGGGAAAATACTTTCTTCCCACAGACTTTGTCATCTTGGACATGGAAGAGAGTCACACTCACCCAATCATATTGGGAAGACCATTCCTAGCTACAGCCAGAGCACTCATAGATGTGGAGCGAGGGGAGCTAATATTGAGGATCCATGATGAACGACTCAGCTTTAATGTCTTCAAACTCTCACAAGAAGCAGACCAAGAAAACAAAGAACCAAGCAATGACCATAATGAGATGCTGACAGAGGAAACAAGCACTGAAGCACAACTAACACATCTGAGAACCCCACTGAATGATGAACAAGGCAAACAGCAATTATCACAGCTCAAGGAGAAGCTGGAGGAACCTAAACCACCAGAGGCATGTGAAGACAACAACAAAATTCCCTTAGAAGAAGAAGTCGCCAAGAGCAAGGCAGTATCAAAAGGGACAAAGAAGAAGGTACCAAGGGGGTGGAGGAACAAGAAGATCCCTACGGAAGGCTTCTTTCCAGGAGATAAAGTGATCTCAGCTTACTTCCCAGATATCCCCCCTAATCTCCCCACTGTACCATCTCAGCTACCTAAGGTCTTCACTATCAACAGAGTTCTCTCCATGGAACATGTAGAGATCATTGATACAACCAATGGATATAAGTCCAAGGCAAGAGGGGAGGACTTGAAGCATTATCAACCTCCCTGATGAAGGAGAAACGTCAAGCTAGTGACACTAAAGAAGCGCTTCATGGGAGGCAACCCATGTTTTATTAGCTTTTACTAGTGAATAAGTCAATATTCATGAATTCCAACCCAAACTTGGTGAAGTCCTTATATTGCAGTATATAGTAAAGAACAAGTTTGGTGTTCAAAGCGTGCCAAGAAAGCATGAATGCAACAGAGAGCATGCTAGTCTTGGAGCTTTGAACAGAACTTTTCATCACAGTGCTCCAAACTAAGTTTGGTGTCACCCCATGGTGCCACCATTGTGCATATAAGGATACACAGTTAGTTAGTTAGTTGGAGTTCATGAATAAACAAAATCTTTTCTTCTCTTTATTATTCTAGCCGTAAAAATTTAAATTGATTTTTTTTATATTTCTTACTTTTATTATTTGATCTTTATAGGGAAAGGAAAGGAGCATTGAAGGAGATTGATTGGACAATTTAATGAGAAAGGTTCGGCCACTTCATGAAGAGGGTACTACACACGTGCCTCAAGGGGGAATGCATTGGGAATGGTTGCCATGCAACATTGGAGGAAGAACAAACTTGGAAACTGAACCAAATCCATCATAAAGTTGGTAATCCTCGTGCTTACTCATTACAAAACCCCATCCGTTCATCATACACCAACCCCATCAATCCACACCTTTCATCTCTTCATCACTTCTCTATATAAGTGGATCCAATCTGCACCATCTCCACATTCCAAATTCATATCCCTTGCACTTCACTTTCCAGTAACTAGTTCTTCAACTTCCCACTCTCTAAATCCCACATTTCTTCCCTTCACTACACCCTTTTTGCATTAACTTCATTCATGGCATCATCAAGCTCCAAGAGGCAGAAGAGGAAGGAACCAATGGAGAACATTCCTTTCGACGAGAAGAGATACAAGACTGCCTTCCATGAATGAGAATTTGAGCGGATAAAGCTCAAAAAGATACTGCCCGAGTTAACCTTCTGAATCAATGAAGACGACTGTCCACAGATTCGGGAGAAGATTGAAGAAAGAGGATGGCAAATACTCACCAATCCAGAAGGGAAGATCAATGCAAACCTCATCAAAGAGTTCTACACAAATGTGGTCAGAGAAGATAAAACCAGGGCCCCAACCTTCAAAAGCTATGTAAGAGGAAAGGAGGTGGACTTCAGCCCAAATGCTATAATAAGAACTCTTCACCTGAAATCACCACATTTTAATGAGCCCAGCTATCATGCAAGGATAAGTAAAAGCCAAGACAATGATGAGCTCACTGAGATCGTGATTGACATATGTGTTATAGCAGCTGACTGGGAGAGGTATGGAGATGGGAGACCCCGGTTCATTAAGAGGGGAGACCTTAGCCCAAAAGCCAAGGGGTGGTTTGAACTCGTGAGGAGGTCTATTCTCCCAGCTGCAAATAATTCAGAGGTAAATATTAATCGAGCAACTATGGTACATTGCCTAGTACAAGGTGGAGAAATCAATGTGCATGAACCTATAGCTGAGGGAATTCAAGATTCAGCTGAGAAGCTTGGTGCCAGGCTTTGGTACCCCAGCACCATTCTCCGATTGTGCACAAAGGCCAAGGTGGTCTTTGAGGACAGCAATCCAGACTGGGTGAATCCTGGGAGGCTAATGACAACCCAGCGTATGGCCTATACTATACCTGCTCAGCAACAAAGAAGGCCACAGATAGGGAAACTAAAAGCAAAAGAAGGAGCTCACCAAGAGGAGTCTCATCAGGAAGAATATCAACAAGGAGAGCATCCTTACCCAGCCGACTTGAATATGAATCACCTTTTAAGAGCTATTGAAGATTTGGGGATGAGACATATGGAAGGACAAGAGCAAATACTAAACTGGATGAGCCAACAAGAAGAGTGGCAGAAACAACAAATGGAGCAGCAACAGGAACAATACTCCCAGCTCACTCAAACCATCCACCAAGTTACTGAGAGGCAAGAACGTCAAGATAAGCATTTGCAGGAACTCAATTAGCGACAAATAGCCCAGATGAAAGTATTCAATGAGTTCACGGTACTTAATGAAGGGCGGCAACTATATAGGGAGGAGTTCAACGTCAACACTCAAGCCAAGTTGAACTACATGTCCAGTAATATGTATCATCTACACTATGCCATCCCTACATATGATGAGGTCCAAAAAGATTTTGTACAACAAGAAGAGAGGAAGGTGAAACAGCAGAAGGAAACACTCAAGAAGAAAATGGAAGATGGTGGTTTCTGGAAAAAGCTGCTTGGAAAAGGCAAGGGAAGTGGGAGCACAAGCAATCAAGAAAAACACCAGGAGGACAAGAAAGAAGGAGAGCATGGGCAACCACATGAATAAAAGGTGATGGAGTTCCTTCTTTGGTCCATCTTTCTCTATGCTCTAAATAAGGAAGATCTTGTATGAAATAGAACTTGCTTCCATGTTAGTTTAAATTTTCTTTTAAATTCTGTCTTTTAAGTTTTTGATGAAAAGGTCTATGTCTGCTGGTCTCTATGTCACTGCATCCTTACTTTGCTTACTTGTATGTTTGTCCCTTTAAATCAAATGAAAAGAGAATGGTTGTTTTTAAGAGACTAGAGTAGAGTTCATACTATGGAATAAGTTCATGAGTTTATGGTATAGTCATAAGTTAGCTAAGTTAGTTCAACCATAAGGTGGGAGGACAACTGTCTGTCATGAATACTATGCTTGAGACACACCCCATGAGACTAGCTAAATAAGAAGATCCTGATAAGAAAAAGGGAAAGAACAATCAAAGTTGAGGAATAAAAAAAAAAGAGTAAGCAATAAGGCTAGGCACCAATGGTTTTAATCTTGAGGCATGTGTCTGTGGTGTTCCTATGTGAGGGATCTACTTGGATGAATAAGCTCTTAGGGGTGCCTTATCACTTGGTAAATTGGGTTAACTAACTAGGGATTATCAGCTAAAAGTCCACTATCAAGAGTAACCCTCACTACAGAGCATTTAGTAACCCAAAGAGGTGCTGGACACCAAGGTCTCAAGAAAAGAAAATAAATAAACTACATGCCTGTGGTGTGTATGTATGGGGGAGAGACTTGAGCAAGTAAATCCTTAGGGGTGCTTCAACACCTAGCACCTTGAACCAACTAGTTCGGGAGTGTTGGCTGAAAGCTTATTTTAAAGAGATGCCCCCTTACAGAACACTTAGCCTAAGAACACAAATAAGCTCTGAAATAACAACAAAAGGATCAATAAATAAAAGTTTTATGGGATGCAATCACAGTGAGTATTCTAGGACATGATAAAGGTCTGAAAGCCAGGAATGAACCTAAGTTGCTATGCATGAAACCACCATAAAACCAGGGACATGACTTCAACAAGAATGACTCATTTCTCTTGGCATTCCATTTATCATTCTCTTGTTCCAGTACTTGCTTAGGGACAAGCAAGCTTTAAGTTTGGTGTTGTGATGCCAGGGTATTTTGGCCAGTTTCACTGACCTTTTCTTTACTGTTTTTAGGGTAGTTTCATGCATTTCCTTAGGAAATAAGCTAGTTTTGGGTAGATATTCACTTACATCGTGATTCAAGCATACATTGTGCACTTTATATGATTTCATGAGGATTTTGCATGAATTTAAGGACAAATTGGATATTGCATTTCCCATGACTTGGACTAGAACTTTGATGCACCTTATTGCTTGATTTCAGGACAAAGGAAGCAAAGAAGAACCACATTAGTGGCTACGTTAATTACATTAACGTTAACACTAACGTGGAATGGGAGTAACTTGCAAAGTTAATGAGAAAAGTGATTGCCAATAACGCTCTCGAAGCCATCATTGCCCACGTTAAGAGTCACGTTAACTAAGTTAACGTGAACTCTAACGTGGAAAAAAGGAAATGGAGCCAACGTTAGTGACACGTAACATTATCACTAACGTTGGACCAAGCTCATAAGTGGCCACGTTAGTCACCACGTTAACTTAGTTAACGTGGCCTCTAACGTTAAGAAGAAAGGGGGGAAGCCAACGTTAGTGACATTCAACATTATCACTAACATTGGCCAAGTCACACTAGGCCACGTTAACTCCCACGTTAACCTAGTTAACGTGGAAGCTAACGTGAGGAAGGGAGGTGACGCCAACGTTAGTGACACCCAACATTGTCACTAACGTTGGAAGGAGCCCACACATGCCACCATGAGCCACGTTAACTCCCACGTTAACTTAGTTAACGTGGAAGCTAACGTGGATAAGGGAATGTTGAACCAACGTTAGTGACACTCAACTTTGTCACTAACGTTGGAAATGGCTAGCATAGGCCACGTTAGAAGCCACATTAACCTAGTTAACGTGGACTCTAACGTGGGAGCTAAGGGGCACATTGGAACGTTAGTGACAATGTTAAGTGTCACTAACGTTCTCGAAGGTTGGCAAGCCTACGTTAAAAGAGCCACGTTAACTAAGTTAACGTGGACTCTAACGTTGGGAAGAGGGAGGCTTCTCAATGTTATTGGGAAAGTTGAGTCCCAATAACGTGCGCGAAGGACAAAGAGGCAACGTTAGTGGCAACGTTTGTGCCACTAACGTTGAGGTTAACGTGACTCTTACTTGGGAAAGGAACGTTAGTGAAAAAGTTGAATGTCACTAACGTTCTCGAACCCATATTTTCACTGAACGTTAACACCACTAATGTCCTGAGCCAAAGTCTCTGCCCACTTCACAATTTCTCTCTGCAAGTAAAGCCAAGCCCAATGAAGAAGATAACTGCTTCAAACTCAAGATCCAAAGGCCCAGACCCAAGACTTGAAGAACCAACTAGAAGAGTAGAAGAGTAGTATATATAGGAGTAACTTTGAATTATTTTGGGAGTTGGAAAATATAGGGAGCCTCTTGGCATAGAATTACTCTCTGTATTTACTTTCTCTGCACTTCTAGTATCATCATGTATTCTCCATCTTTGTTTTCATTTTCCAGAGCTATGAACAACTAAACCCCTTTCATTGGGTTGGGGAGCTCTGTTGTAATTTGATGGATCAATACTAGTTTTCATTATTCTTCTTCTATCTTTTCTCTTGATTTTACTTGAAAGCTTTCGATCTTCATCCAATTGGGTAGTTATCTTGGAAAAGAAGCTATTCATACTTGGATCTCTTCTGAACTTTGAAAGAGGAATGAAGAGATCAAGCTAGAAATACTTTCTCATGCTGGACCAAATTGGGTTTGGATGGATATGTGACTATAATCCTCTCAATACTTGATTTGGGAAATGCATGTGGTATAATCAGTGACCATACTTCATCTCTTCTCATGAGCAATTGACCAAGGAATTGGCTATTGATCAAGATTTGAGAGATTGAATTACAAGAAATTGTAATTCAATCACTTAAGATTGCCAAGGAGATCAATGAGTGCATTGATTGAGGAAGAGATGAAAATGAAATTGATCTGGAGAATGCAATATCTCCTAAGCCCAATGAACTCCGCATTTCTGATCTTACCCATTCTCTTTATTTTCTGTCATTTACTTTCATGAGCAATTCCCCCATTCCCATTTACAATTCTGCAATTTACTTCAGTCATTTACTTTCATTTCTTTAATTCTAGCATTTACTTTTTCTGTCATTTACCTTCCCGCCATTTTATTTTCTGTAATTCTAAACTCAATTCCTGGATTCGCTTAACTAGAACATTCCTCTAATTAAAGTTGCTTGATCAATCAATCCTTGTGGGATTCGACCTTACTCTAGTGTGAGTTTTTACTTGACGACAAATTCGGTACACTTGCCGAAGGAAATTTGTTATGAGACAAGTTTTCCGTGCATCAACACATGCAAGCACAAGGGCTAAGGCAATAACAATCAAAGCAAACCACAATTGGATTGAATCATTGAAATATTTTACAAACTTGCAAGAAAACATGACCATGGGTGGAAACATGTAATTGAGCGATCGAACCCTCGCCGGATTTGTATCCGCTCTAAGCACTCAAGTGTATGGGGTTGATTCACTCAATTCTCCCCCAATCATGCTTTCCAAGATTTATTTTTCATCTAACAATCAACAATTACTTAATGCATTCATACAAATATCATAAGGACTTTTCTATAGGTTGTAATGGGGCTAGGGTCAAGGTAGGATGCATATGGTCAAGTGAGCTTGAGATTTGGATCTTTGATTAACTTAAACTTCCCACCTAACCTAGGACAACCTATACAATTCTAAACAACCTAGCTATCCATTCTTCACTTTTCTACACACTCATGCATTTCCTTTAGATCACTATACATATGTATTGATCGTTATTAAACTTCACCTTGGGGCATTTTGTCCTCTTTTTATTGTAATTCTTTTTTTTTTACTAAAATATGTACAAGAGCATCAATGCATATGGTTTACATATGATTAATATATGAGTGTGTACCCAATTCTCAAGATTTTCACACAACTACAAAGCATGCTTTTATCTCTACCCAATGTACCCAACTTTCCCAAAATCTAATGATGAACACTCTCACTAGCCTAAACTAATCAAAGATCTAAACAAGGGACATTTATTGTTTTTCACTTAGGCTTGTAATGTGCTACAATTAAGAATAAAAGGGTTAAGCATAAGCTCAAAATTGGCTAACAATGGAAGATAAAAGGTTGGCTATTTAGGTAAGTGAGCTATTTGAACAATGGCCTCGATCATATAAATTCATGTATACACAAAATAATGGACATAAAGAATCAAACAAATCAAAGATTACACTCATAGGCAGAGAATAATGCACACAAGAATGAAAATAAGTGGTTATGTATGATGTAACCACACAATTAGGCTCAAATCTCACATGTTTGTGTTCTTTGCTCAAAATATGATCCACAAAGTGTATAATTTAAGCAAGTCCTAAAAAAATTTAAACCAATTGGGGTGGTGCCCTAGAAATGGAATTCTTGGAAATTTTCATCAACTAGATTTTAACAATCCAAAATAATTTTCTAATCACAGTGAAAAGCCAAAATGCAATATATATATATAATAAAGGTGCGCAACAACCAAAATAAGGGTATCCACAATAGCAAATATGTATAGTAATCCCAAAATGATCTCAAAGATAAAGTGCGAAATGAAATAAAGTAGCAGAAACTAGAGGATAAATGTCCGAAAGTTCACCACACAAATGCAATATTTATACCAGTTCGGAATTCCACAAAATATTTCCGTTGTTAGTATAGTCCAAACCAATAGTCAATCCTCAAATCAAACTAAATTTTGGTTTTGTCACATGTACAAACCCCAATGAAAATTAACCAAAGTATTTAGACTCCGGGTCATCTCCCTAGGGATTGCAATGAAGTGGTCAATTATTGGCTATAAAGGGGCAAAAGGGTTTTGGTTTATAAGAGGAATAAGAAAAGGTAAATCAAGCAAGTGATTAGAGGAAGCAAGATAAAGAACTCTTGACTAAGACTTAGGTAATTGAGATCACTATCCTTGTCAACAAATTAAATATTGATAATTATAAGGAACCAAGCTCATTAGGTCTACTCACTAAAGCCTTAAGTATGCAATGTCTACTCCTAGGCTTGGAGCATATCAAATGGCTTGATCAACATCAATCCATAAGTCCCAACCTAGCTACTAATTAACTTAGTAATAGGCTAGAGTCAATGGTTATCAAATTGATCCCCAAGGGTTCTAGAATTACCAATTCAATGAAGCCCATGGACTCAAGATCACTCAATCTCTTTAGCCTAGGCCAAGGGTCAAGAGAACTACTCAAAAACTAGTGAAAGCATTCTATCAAACACCTAATGTGCAATAAAAGTAAACATCACAAAATGCTAAATTAAGGAAACCCATAACTAACATAAGCAAGAACTCAACAATATCAATGAAGATAAACATAAAAGAGACATGGAAACATAAATTTGCATTAAAAGGAAATTAGATCTACAAGGTTCATCAACATAAAAGGTAGCAAAATGAGATTTTAACATTACAACTAAGGAAGACAAGATGTAGAAATGAGAAATTATAAAAGAAAAAAGATGAAATCAAGTAATTAATTCAAGATCCAAGACAATTTAACATAATCCTAACCTAATTCTAGAGAGAAGAGGGAGCTTCTCTCTCTAGAAAACTAACTAAAGGCTCATGTTGACTAACTAATTGCTCTCCCTTTGCTTGGACTTCAATTCTGCATGAAATACACTCAGAAACAAGTTGGATTTGGGCCTGGACAGCTCAGAAATCACCCACAGCATTTTGCCTTTAAGTGGGTCACATGCAGGAATCGGTGCATACGCACCATGTGCGCGTGTGCATCGATTGGCTATTTTTTCATCCGCGCGTACGCGTCATGTACACGTGCGCGTCTCTATGCGAAGTCACTTCTGCGCGTGCGCGCCTTGTACGCGTGTGCTCCCATCGATGCATTTCCAATTCTTGTTTCTTCATGCATTCTCCATTTTGTATGCTTTTCTCCTCATTTCTTCCATCCAATACTTGACTCATGAACCTGAAATCAATCAACAAACACATCAAGGCGTCGAATGAAATTAAAGTGAGTTAAAATCACCAATTTAAGGGCCTAAAAAGCATGTTTTTACACTTAAGCACAATTCAAGGGAGAATTACAAAACTATGCTATTTCATTGAATAAATGTGGGAAAAGGTGATAAAATCCCCTAAAATAAGCACAAGATAAACCACGAAATCGGAGTTTATCAACTCTCCCTGCCAACTGTGAGATGCCATAGCAGGGGATTCTTGAGATTGAGTTGTTTGATGTGTCGAGTATTGACTTTATGGGACCTTTTCCTCCCTCATATTCCAACAACTATATCTTGGTAGCAGTTGATTATGTGTCCAAGTGAGTGGAAGCTGTAGCTCTACCCACCAATGATGCCAAAGTGGTAATGAGCTTTCTTCAGAGATAAATTTTCACCGGTTTAGTGTCCCAAGGACACTCATTAGTGATGGTGAAAGTCACTTCTGTAACAGACAGCTAGACTCACTTCTGCAGAGGTATGGAGTTCGTCATAAAGTGGCAAACCCCTATCACCCTCAGATAAGTGGACAGGTTGAGGTCTCTAACAAAGAACTCAAGAGGATTCTGGAGAAGACTGTCAGTATCTCAAGGAAGGACTAATCTAGGAAGCTTGATGATGCTCTCTGGACATACCGGACAGCTTACAAGACTCCTATTGGCATGTCCCCTTATCAGTTGGTCTATGGTAAAGCCTGTCACTTGCCAGTAGAGCTGGAGCATAAAGCTTACTGGGCAATCAAGTTTCTGAACTTTGATGCTCAAGCTGCAGGAATAAAGAGAATGCTTCAGTTGAATGAGCTTGATGCATTCAGATATTCAGCCTATGAGAATGCTAAGCTCTATAAGGAGAGAACTAAGATATGGCATGACAAGAAGATTGCCATCAAAGTCTTTGAGTCAGGTCAGACGGTGCTTTTGTTCAATTCAAAGCTCAAACTCTTTCCCGGGAAGCTGAAATCCTGGTGGTCAGGACCGTTTGTGGTTATAAGGGCATCACCGTATGGTCATGTGGAGATTCAGGAAGAGAATTATGACAGAAAATTTATAGTCAATGGCCAAAGGTTGAAGCACTATCTTGGAGGTAAGACTGATCGCCAAAGGTCTGCTCATCTGCTGAATTAGCAGAACTGACCGTCAAGCTAGTGACGTTAAAGAAGCGCTTGTCGGGAGGCAACTCGATATTTTCATATCCTTGGTTTGATTTCTGTTGCTTTGATTGTGTTATTTATTTGATTTTTTTTTTTGAGTTTCTAATGTTTTTCCTTTGTTTTACATGTGTTTTGATCATGCAGAAAATTAAAAACAAGAACCAGTACACTTAGAAGAAATTTTGACCGCCCTAGGAGTGCCTATTGCGGACTAGGTGGCGCTAAACTTGGACTTTCCAAGTTTGGCGTCGGACACAACGCACAAAGTGGAGGTGGCAATCTGACTAGGTGGCACCAAACTTGAGAAATCCCAAGTTTGGCGTCACATTTGGCGTAAAATTTGAAGAAATTTGGAGGAGGGTGGCGCCAAACTTGGAGTTCTAAAGTTTGGCGCCACCATGAAGCTCAACACGAAGATGTCTCTCTACCAGGGGGGCGCCAAACTTGGCTCCCTGAAGTTTGGCGTGAAATATTTCAAAAAAAAAAAGGAAGGGGTGGTGCCAAACTTGGGCTACACCAAGTTTGGCGCCAGGAGAAGCTACTCATTACGGGGTCTATGGCGCCAAACTTCAGCTTTTCCAGGTTTGGTGCCGGCCAAGTTACTTTGGCCAATAATAAAACAAAATCTTAGCAATTCCAAAACCATACCCCTTGATTTGGTCCCCACCTAACCCTCATCAACTCCCCAACCCCTGATATATACCCCACTCCCATCAGCAGCATGAAAGCCCCTTGCCAAAGCTACCTAACCTCTAACACGTGACCCCCTTCCCTGAACCCTGTTCCCTTTGCCTTCCCAAAACTTTCCTTCCTTACATTACCCCAACTCCATTCTCTGCACTAATCCCAGCCCCTACCCCACTTTCCTTGTCCTTCCTAATAAAAACCCGTGACCCCTCCCTCCAAACCCCAGCCCCCTATATAAAGCCGCCCACTCCCTTCTCTTCCCACCACAACTCAGAACACACTAACCCCTCCTTCTTTACACACTACCTGCATCATACATACCCCACATCCCCAATGACAACCCAGCCCCCCTCTCTCTCCTATCTCATCCTTCTTCATCCTCTCTTCGATGACCAAATAACCCATCCTTTTCAACCCAACCCCAACCATCTTCCTCTATTCAACCGTGCCCCTTCCTCCTCTTCTTTTCTTTTTCTTTTCTGTCTTTATTTAGTTAAAAAAAAGATCAGAAAAGAAACCTTTTAGCATTAATTTTTTTTTCTGCTTTTCTTTTTCACTTTCTTATTTCACCCTCTCTTTCTTCCCCTTTGTATTTCTCTAATTTGCTCAGGGACGAGCAATAGTTTTAAGTTTGGTGTTGTCGCTTTGCTTGTTTTCTTCTGTTTATCTTCATGGCACCAAAGACCACTCAACCCTCCAAGAAATGGAAAGGTAAAGAACTGGCCATAGGTTCTCATGATTTCGCTCTAAATTACATGAAGAGCACTTCTTTAAGGTTATTAGCAAGAGGCATGTACTTCCTGAAGTGCGATTTGCACTCCAACCATATGAATATCCGGAAATTCAGTACCAGATTCAGAGACGAGGATGGCAATTCTTGTGTAATCTGCATACGGAGGTCGGACAGTTGATGATTCAGGAATTTTATGGGAATCTGTGGATCACATACAAGGATGTCTCTAGAGTTAATGAAAGGAACCACAGAAGTTTTGTGAGGGGAAGGATCATTGATTTTATTCCAGAGACTATCCGACAGACCCTCCGATTACCACAAAATGCGCCCACACTTCGATGCTACAGTGAGAGGGTAAACAGAGATCAGCAATTGGAGCAAGTGCTTGCTGATATTTGCATTCCTGAGGCTCAGTGGAGGTTGGGCACAGAGGGGAAGCCGTGCCATCTCAAGAGCAGTGACTTGACTTCTTTGGCTAGGGGATGGCTAGATTTTATCTGGAGATCTATCATGCCCACTAGCAATTAGTCCGAGTGCATTGTGGAAGTGGAGGACGTTATTGCTCAGCAATTCTATCACGTCGCCTCCAACACCGTTAAGAATGCCAGGTTGGACTTCTCACATCTCATCTACCATCTCTGTGAGGTCGCTAGGGTAAAGATAGAGAATGACTTTCCTATTCCAATCGAGAGACCTATCACGAAGGAGACTATGGAACTGGTCAGGGAATACCAGAGGCTCCCCAGAGTAGAATAAGCTGAAGAAGAAGCCCAACAAGATTAGCCCCCATTGCCTCAGGGACTCTACTTTCCACCCCAAGAATACTGATAGCAGCTCACATCTTCCATTGAGCAGATGAGGATCACGCAGGATAGCCGCTGGCAACAGTACACTGCATCTATTGAGGAGATGAGGGCGACACAGAACAGCCATTCGGAGCACCTCACCACCACCCTTGATGAGATGAGAGCTGCTCAGGACTCTCAGCACCAGGAGATTTATCAGCTGAGATAAGATTATAGCTGCCTGAGAGGACCATACGAATCACAGCCAGAGGAAAGAGATCCCCACCAGGGAGATTGAGGTGGCTTAGTTCTTTTCACTCTTATATTATTTTGTCATTACTATGTTAGGTTCCTGTTTTCTGCTGTTTTGTCTTAGTTACTGCATGATCCTTTGTTATTTCAATTCCTAGGTTCTAGTTTGAATTGCTAATTTTTTCTGTTACTTGCTTTTAATTCTGAAAAGTGTCTCATGTATTGCTCACTGAGCTTGAATTCAAAAGAAAAAGAAGAAGAAAAAGATGTATTGCATGAGAAAAAGAGTTTATAACAAAGAGTAGTCTTAATTACTTAAATGTGGTGGTATTCTTTGTTATTCTGAATGCATGACATGAACCATGCATATTTGAGTTTGAATCAAGGGATGTTGATGTATAAGGAACAGGAATTTAGAGAACTATTATGAATTCTCTGAAGTTAGTGAAAGCTTTATCCTTGAAGCAAAAGAAACAGCAAAAGAAAAATAAAAAGCAAGGTCCAAGGTTCTAAGCATCAATGACTAGGGAGGTCAGACATGATTAAAAGTTCAAAGAGTTGTTTCCCTAGTCATATGCTTGTTGTGTTTTTGTGTCAAGTAATCCTTGAGACAAAACACTAAGAGTCGAGATCAAATGCAATTAACAGAGTATGCCAAGGGCTTTGAGCACCACTGTTTGAGAGTAACTGAAAGAAAAATCAGAACTTCAAGAGAGTTCTTCAGTCAAGTGCTTGTGGTGTTTTTGTGTCAATTAATCTTTGAGAAAAAATATTTAAAGTCACGGCTAGGCTCAAGGTGCAAAGTACCAAAGAAAAGAGAACTAAAGAAAATTTGTTGGGTTCATGGATTAAACTGAAGTATAAAAGATTAGAGAAATTCATAATATTATCTGGATTCTAACTACGAATGATAGTAACATTCCTCTGATTCAAAGGAGAGTGAGATACCAAAATTATTCAGTATTGCAATAGATAAACCCCACTTCAAGAAGAGACATGAGCCTAATTGAACTCTCACTTCTCATGCAAATTCACATCTTAATCATGTATTAGTTTTGGTTGCTTGAGGACAAGCAACAATTCAAGTTTGGTGTTGTGATGCGTGAGCATCTCTTCTATCTTTTCCTAGTGAATTTGTATTTGAATTGTTAAGTTTAATCAAGATTTAAATATATTTTAGCCACTATAAATTTTACTTTGAGTTGTGTACAATTCTATTTATTTCAGGTAGCATTTTGGACGAATTTGATAGAGTTTGCATGAAGAAACGAAGCCACAGCAGAATTAGGAGGTGAAGCCAAACTTGGACTCTCCAATTTTGGCGCCAGGAATGCTTCATAAACTCATATCACTCTTGTCCTTCACAGTGCCAAACTTGAGATACTTCAAGTTTGGCGCCACACTCAAGAATCCAAGAAGTGCTTACTGATGAGTTGAAGCCAAACTTGAGATACCTCAAGTTTGGCATCTCAAGTTTGGCGCCAACTAAGAAGAATTGAAGAATTGCATATGGGTCATTTGAAGCCAAACTTGAGATACCTCAAGTTTGGCGCCAACTAAGAAGAATTGAAGAATGCATACGGGCTTGATGAAGCCAAACTTGAGATACCTAAAGTTTGGCGCCAGCTAAAAAGAATTGAAGAATTGCATTCGGGTGTGTTGAAGCCAAACTTGGATTCTCCAAGTTTGGCACAACCTCTTCTAAACCAAGTGGTCCCCACGCTGTACAAGGCTTGCACGGATTGTTTATTAAATATTGATTAAACTTTTGTTTTATTTGAAAAATAGGAAAAGATATTATTTAGTTTTAGGAAATATAATTTACATTAATTAGGATTAGATATAAAAGGAAAAAGAATCAGCCCTTCGGGCTCTTCTCTACACTTCTACCTCATTCCGCAATTTACAGTCTTTCAAAATTCTTGTTTTCTCTCTGAACCATGAGCAACTAAACCTCCACTGTTAAGGTTAGAAGCTATGTCTATTGTATGGATTGATACTATTATTTTTCTATTTTAATTCATGTACTGATTTCTCTTTCAAGAATTGTTTTCGTTCTTTATCTTTACTTGAACAACAGCTTGAAAATAATTTCTCCTAAATTTCTAATTATCTGGACTTAACGGGATACGTGACATATAATCCTCTTATATTTGGGTAATTAGGGTTTCTGTGGCATATGAACTAGAATTGAACTTCACCCTCTAATTGGAATTAAGTGACCAAGGAATTGGCAGCTGATGAAGGTTAGAGGAGACTACAAAGGTTTAAGGAATTAGGGTTTTGATGCCTAGGCATCTTAGGCTAGTTTCACAAGCCTTTTTCATTAGTTTTTACTTGGTTTTCATGCATTTCTTAGGTAATAAGTAAGTATTTGGATGAGAATTTCATGCATATCTTGATTCAATCAAACATGGTTAATTATGTGCATTTTCATGAGAATTATGCAAGATTTACTTGATGCTATGAATGATGCAAAAATATTGTGATTATGGCAAGACTTTGATGCATTTGTTTGGTTGATGATAGGTGAAAAGAAGTAGAGGAAGCAACGTTGGTGGCCAAAGTTGGCTCACCAACGTTGCCTCAAACGTTGATGGAAGAGGACAAAGCAACGTTGGTGGCCAAAGTTGGCTCACCAATGTTGCTAGGCAACGTTCCAAGGCTTATGTGCAACGTTGGTGGCCAAATTTGGCTTACCAACATTGCTGGAAATGTTATAAAAAAAGAGGTGCCAACGTTAGTCGGAACGTTGGTGAACCAACGTTACCACCAACGTCTTCGATAAAATCTCAAATTGGAATTGGAAAAATTGGCTGCGACGCGCACGTATGGGCAACGCGTATGCGTGAGCGTGGAAATTGACACGCGTGGGCAACGCGCACGCGTGAGATAAGCGTTGGTGTGCCAACGTTGTGTTTTGAACTCTAACATTTGTACACTAACGCTGGGTCACGCGTACGCGTGGGCCACACGTACGCGTGACATGAAGAACGTTGGTGCCACCAACGTTGAGTCTAACATTAGTGGCAATGCTCAAAAATATTTTTGCATGCAATGTTTGACTCAACGTTTTTACACAAACGTTGGTCACCAACATTAACGCCAATTTCATTCCAAAAGGGCACCCATGCAAGTATGAATGTTGGTGAGTTAACGACCAATGTCAACGTCATCAAGAGTCATTTCTAACTGCTTCAATCAAGGCCAAGGCCCACATCCAAGTACTTGAAGACCCATTTTGAAGATAAGAAGAAGAGTATAAATAGAAGAGTTTTTAAAGATGAAAAGAAGGCTCTGAAGGCTGGAGGATTAGAGACTCCAGAGAGCTTAGTTTAGAATTTCTTAGTTGTACCCATTTTACATTCTGAAACTTTCTTCTTCAATTTAGTTTGTATTGAGCTTAGTTTACTTTCATGACATTTCAATTTCATACACTTTTACTTCTCTGCAATTTTACATTTCCGTTCTTATTGCCTTCAATTTACTTTTATGCGATTTAAATTCTCATCAATTGCTCTTAGAGATATGATTCACTAAACCCCAATCATTAGGGGGAGGAGCTCTATTGTAATTCACATGATTAAATGAACGTCTTCTTCTTCTCAATCCGCTTGGGTAGCTAAGAGATAACTTCTGTTTTGATTTGATCCATTCACTCCGGAAGGGGTTTGGATCCATTGAATTTCCATGTGAGCCTCGGAAGGGGAATCACAGAAATTAGAACTGAAGCTCTGTCTCTCACAACTCTCTTGATCAATACCATTCAAGAGGAATTGATATCTTGATAGTTAGTGTGGCTTATGGATGAGAGACATGCACTTAACCTCTTCTCATGACAATTGGATCAAGGAATTGGCAAGATTGATTGTGATTAGAGATATTAGATTACCAAGGAATTGGGATCTAATCAATTACAATCCGCCATAGATCTACTCATATGATTGAGAAAGAAGTTGAGACCCATTTGATTCATAGTGCTAGTTTCATGAGCCTTTTTCATTAGTTTTTACTTGGTTTTCATGTATTTCTTAGGCAATAAGTAAGTATTTGGATGAGAATTTCATGCATATCTTGATTCAATCAAACATGGTTAATTATGTGCATTTTCATGAGAATTATGCAAGATTTACTTGATGCTATGAATGATGCAAAAATCTTGTGATTATGGCAAGACTTTGATGCATTTGTTTGGTTGATGATAGGTGAAAAGAAGCAGAGGAAGTAACGTTGGTAACCAAAGTTGGCTCACCAACGTTGCCTCAAACGTTGATGGAGGAGGACAAAGCAACGTTGGTGGCCAAAGTTGGCTCACCAACGTTGCTAGGTGATAAATCATTATTTTATGGTTTATCTTGCGCTAAATTGAGTGATTTTTATCAGTTATTCGCACACTTATTCATACAAATTGCATGGTTTTACAAATCCTTCCTAATTTTGTTCCATTATTGAAAACTTGCTTCCTAAGCCTTTAAATTGTCAATTTTTAATTTCTCTTTATACCATTCGATGTCGTGATCTGTGTGTTAAGTATTTTCAGGCTATATAGGGCAAGAATGGCTTAAAGGATGGAGAGGAAGCTTGCAAAAGTGGAAGGAACACAAGAAACAAATGAGCTGACCAACGAGGATCGACGCGCATGCGTGGCTCATGTGTGCGCGTGACTTGGAGCATTTCACAGCGACGCGTACGCGTGACTGACGTGTACGCGTGACAAGCACCGAAGACCAGCGGCGCATATGCGTGACCAACGTGTACGCGTGACAGAGCGACGTACTGCATTAATCAGAACTCGCAGGGGGCGATTTTGGGCTGGTTTTGGACCCCGTTTTCGGCCCAAAAACACAGACTAGAGCCAGGGGGTAAGCAGAGACTCAACACACATTCACATTCACTTAGTTTAGTTTTAGTTTAGAATTCTAGAGAGAAAAACACTACTTCTTCTAGGGTTCTACACATTCTTAGATTTCGAGTTTTATGCTTTTGGATTGGATCTTGAGAGAGTTACTACCTTCGATTGAAGTCTTCATTACTATAGTTTGCTTTTCTATTACTCTACTCTTTTGTTTTCCATTTAATTTGTCCGTGGTCATATATGGATATTTTTTATTTTGGAATTTATTAATGCAATGAACAATTTCTAAATTTAATTTCATTTCATGTTTAATTTCCTTCAATTAATTATCAGCTTCAAAATTGTCTTTTATTAATTTATTTTAATTACCATGTCTCATATTTATTCTTATCCCATGTTGATTGAAAATGGCATTCATGTTATGATTTAAAACTCTCAACTTGGCTTGGGAGTTGATTAATTGGAACCCTTTGAGTTGGAAAACTCAAGTATTAATCTGTAATTGGAAATTGCTGACTAACTCACTTTTCACTAACTCTAATCCTTCCCTAGGAAAGGATTAGGACTTGTGAATTAGAGTTAGTGTAACCACTTGACCTTCCTTTGCAACTGCATGAGGATAACTGAGTGGAAGCAACAACCTTTTACTATTGTACTTGGGAAAGTCAACAAGGATAGAAACTCCAGTTAATCTTCTCTCAGCCAAGGCCTTTTAATTCAAATACATAACACATCTTGCTATCATTCACTGCTTTGATTTTTAGTTATTTAGTTTTCCGTTCTCAACCTTAAAAATTTCTCAGAAAATTCCTTATCAATAATTTACACCTCTGTGTCAACTCTTTGGGAAACGACCTGGGAATTCTACTCCCAGTTAATCATTCTTAAATTGTGACATCTTCTAAATTGACAGTGGAAATTTCGTCAGTTAAGACTATACTCACAACGCAGTTTTTATTAATATTTCTTAACTGGCATTTTTCTGCCCTTTAATTTTTGGCGCCGTTGTCGGAGAGTTGCAACAGTGTGCTAAATTATTGGTTGGTGTAAATATTTTTATATTTACATAATTGCATTTTTATTCTATTTTTATTTGTGTGTTTTTTATTATTAGTAGTTTTATAGTTTAATTTTCTTAATATATTTTATTTTATACCATGAGCTCTATGTTTCTTTCATTGAATGACGAGTTCATTACCGGATCCGAGCTTAGCCACATTTGATCCTGAAATCGAAAAAACTATTTCACGTATTAGGCGAGCTCAGCGTCGGTTAGCCTCTGAGGGTGGTGAAGGCGTTTCTCCCAATTCACCAGTCTTATCTGAGGGTGAATCTGAAGCGTCATTTGAGGAAGAAACTAGCTCCTTTTCTACTGATTCTGTTGATTTAAGTACAGGTAATATGGCAGAGCCTAGAAGAATTACTCTCCAAGAAGCAGGAGCTCAGGACTTTACACTGCAACCATATCAAGTGCGTCATCCGAATTTAGCTGCGGATTTTGAACTGAAGATCGCTTTGATCAATCTACTGCCTAAGTTTTATGGCCTACTTGCTCAAGAACCCATCAAGCACCTTAGGGATTTTCAAACAGCCTGCTCAACTACTAGGCGGCATGGTGCGAATGAGGTTACTATATGGTTATATGCCTTCCTATTCTCTCTTGAGGGAAAGGCAAGGGAGTGGTTCTACACTCAACCTGAAGCAGTTGTTACTAATTGGGATCTGCTCAGAAGGGAATTCCTGGACAAGTTCTTTCCAGCTGAAGTTACAGATAGACTGAGGAAATAAATTTCCTGCATTATCCAAGGCGAATCAGAGACTCTTTATGAGTATTGAGAACGCTTCAGAAATCTCTTGGACTCATGTCCCCATCACAAGATTGACCAGTTGGTGTTGATTAGCTATTTCTGCCAAGGCATGAAGCCTTAAGACAAGACTATATTAGATGCTGTGAGTAATGGCTCTTTGACTAAGTACAAGATGGCGACAGAAGCGTGGCAACTAATCACCGATCTAGCTGAGTCTACCTGAAATACAAGGCATAGGAACAACCATCCCAAGGCTATTGCGGAGGTTTCCTCTAGAAGTGAGACAACGGCTCTCACAAAAACTCTGGGAGAGATGACCAATATACTGAAGCAGCTCCAACTTAATCAACAACAACCTCAGCCTCCTCCACAACAACAGTGTCAACAGTTGGTCCCTCGAAGAGTGTGTGGAATATGTGCCTGCTATTCTCACTACACTGATGAATGTCCTCAACTCCAACAAGAAGATAACACCTTGGCAGCTACTAATACTTACTACAACTGTCCGAATCAAGGGTACTATAAATAAGGCAGTAATTATAATCAAGGTAGGAGCTACAATCAAGGTTGGCAAGACAACTCCAACCAAGGATGGAGAGACAATTCCAACCAAGGGTGGAGAGACAATTCCAACCAAGGATAGAGGGACAACTACAATCAAGGAGGCAGAGACAACGGTGGAAATCAGAGATAGAACAACATCAACAACTATCAGCAGAATTGGTATCAACAGAAACCTCCATACCAACAGCAGAACCAAGGCCAGACTTACTGAGCACCTCACTAAAGGCAAGCTCAAGCGCCTCAAAAAAACCAACCACAAGCCCCTCAAATTACTTACTCCCCTACCTCCTCCAATGATGAGATACTTCGCTCTATTGTGTAAGGACAAAAAGACCTTCAGAATACACTTACCTCTAGCATCACTGGTCTTACCTCTACTTTACAAGCTCTCATATCCCGGATGGAACCACCTTCTACCCCCAACAGTCAACCTTCAAGATCTAGTGCACTTCCCTCTCAACCTTTACCCAACCCCAAAGGTGGAATCAATGCCATTACTTTGAGATCTGGAACCAAATTGCAAGAGAGGAGTCCCGAGGAGCCAAGCTCAAGAGAAGACATTTAAGTTAAAGACATTGTTGAGGTAGAAGATATTGAAGAAGTAGATGAGGTACAAGATGCGGTTGAAGAAGAAGCAGCTCAACTAAGGAATGGAGTACCTAAGGAAGATGATGCTGTGAGAGAAGCCATTCCCATTCCTTTTCCACACCTTGCTAGGAGGACCAAGAAGCAAGTGGAGCTAGACCCCAAGATGGTGGAGATCTTCAAAAAGATTGAGGTAACTATTCCCATTTTTGACGCTATTCGCCAGGTACCTAACTATGCTAAGTTTCTAAAAGATTTATGCATAAATAAAGATAAAATACATGATTTAGAAACTATACCTTTAGGTAGCTCTATTTCTGCTTTAATGGGTGCCATACCGGAGAAATGTGGTGATCCCGATCCCTGCATGGTTACTTGTACTATAGAAGTATACAATTTTTTTATTGCATGTGTGATTTAGGTGCATGTGTGAGTATTATGCCATTATCTGTATATGATGCCTTGAGGCTCCCACCCTTGAAAAGGTCGGCAGCACGTTTTGTTTTGGCAGATAAGAGCATAATCTCGGTGGTTGGCATCGCGGAGGACGTCCTGGTGAGCATTAAGGGGTTGACATTCCCTATAGACTTCTACATTTTAGAGATGCCTCCTAATGACTCAGGAAGACCTTCGTCCATCTTTCTTGGAAGGCCATTTTTGAAGAATTCGCAGTTTAAACTGGATGCCTTCTCAGGTACTTACTCTTTTGAGATAGATGGCAGAGCAGTGAGCTTCAATCTGGATGAAGCTATGAAGCACCCACCGGAAGATCATTCCATCTTCCAGTGTGACATTATTGAAGAGACAGTGGCTGAAGTTCACCAAGATGCGGTAGAAGAGAAGAATGCTTGAATTATTCTTGGAACTCCCACCAATGCTTGGTTCTCCTTTGTGCCCCAAGATTTCTCATGAGTTGCACCAAGTCTTGATGGAGTTCTTCACAAGCTTGGGGCTCCCAAAGTCGATCCTCTTCTTGTAATCCAGGATCCCACACTTTATTTTCACACCCGTCTTGAAGTTGATCATTATTAGTCCATCCGGGTGGCAAGCAAGATGAATTCTCAATAAAGTGCCAAATCCTCCTTCTAGACCCATCTGAGCATTAGCTAAACCTTTGTATCTAACCCCTGAAGTATCAGCCAAAATGAGCCTTAATTTGCAACGTCAACCACGAAACATCCTTCTTTTACGCTTCATCCCACAAAGTTCCCTAAGTTGACCATCCGTTTCAAGCAAGCCATATTCAAGTGGGACAATAAAGCTAATAGAGGTGAATTTCACCCACTCAAATGTAGGATTAGATGACAACCTAGGCAAAGAAGCTTCCAAGGATCTTGACAAAGCGTATCCCATCCTCCTTTTTCTAAGGACCTCCACCTCCTCACAAGATTTCTCAATCTCAATCCTTTGTTCAACAATTCTATCTAACTCTTTTCCCTTACTCAAATCATAAATGGGAGGATGAGAGAAATTTACCTCCACATTACTTTCTATCTCATCGGGAGAAGGTTCTTCAAGCTCAAAGGATTCTTCACCACTAGGATTTGATGCTTGATCTTCAATTCCAAGGGAACTCGACTCTTGCTCTATCCCGTCCAATTCTTCATATGGAATATGCCTTGGAGGTTGTGCACATTCCTCCTCAACATCAACTTCAATCTTGTTGGAGGGATTCTCTATGACCTTAGATTCCCATGGAGACTCTGCATCTCCTAAATCTTCAACCACTTTTTCCTTGTCTTCATCAATCATAGGTTCCTCCAATTGTTCCAACACAAAGTGACATTCCTCATTTTCTACCGAAGTTTCTAATCCCTCCATCATGCTAGGCTCTTGAGGGTTCAAGCATTGGGAGGCTAATCGGTTTGCTACCTCATCTAAGGCGGCCGTGAATTTTAGCACCTCCCTTTGCATTTCTTCTTGCCCTTGACATAGCAAAGTGAGATAATCATCCATTGGGGCTTGGGTGGATAGGAGGGTTACGATGGCCAAAAGCATAGGTTAGGAATTTGATTATCAAAAATGGATTTGGTGTTGTAAATATAGTCCTAACCCAACAAATTGACCATCAATCAAATGTTATTACAATTCAAAACAAATATATTAACCGAGAGTATTTAGCTCCCGGATCGTCTTCCCTAGGAGTTGCAGTTAAGTGTACAATTATTAGCTATGAGAAAGAGAGAGAGCACGGGGATTGTGAATGCAAGAGGGCAAGAAGTGTAAATAGCAAGGAAGCAAATGATCATGCAAGAAATTAAGAAGAAAGCAATTAAAGCAATGGAAATGGAAATCAAATAGTAAAAAGAACTCTTGGCAAGAAGTGGATAATCTAGGTTTCATATCCTAGTTATGGACCACAAACATGGCAATTGTATGGAATCAATCCAAATTAGTCAATCCTCCTTGAGAATTAGTCAAAAGCGTAATTGATCTCAATCCATAAGTCCTAGTCAACTCACTAATTACTTAGTGAAAGACTAGCGTCAATGGAAACCAAACCAATTAACTATTCTCACACAATGCGGAATGGACATCCACAACTCAATTCCACCCAAACATCTAATTTCTCAACCAAGAGTGTGAAAACTAAACATGCAAGAAATTAAACATCAAAGCAATAAAAGGCAAAAGCAATTAAATGCAAGGAAAGGAAACTTAGAGTGCAAGAAAACCTCTTAGCAAGCAATTGAGAGCTAAGGTTACCTATCCTAGCCATTGACCACAAACACATGATGATTATGAAGAGTTAATCCTACTTAGTCAACCTTACATCAAAGATAAGTCAAATAGGCATAATTGATTTCAATCCCTAAGTCCTATGTCAACACTAAGGGGTCACATAGAGTCAAGGGAGACCAAATCAACTAATTACTCTAATATATCAAACAAGAATGGACATCAATGACTCAAGGATCACCAAAGTCATCAATTTCAAGCTAAGAGTGGAGAAAAACTAAGTAAAAACTAAGCCAAGCATTTTATCAAACACTTGGTGTGCATGAAAATAAAATAATATTAAAATGCATTAAAATAAATTCTAAAGCTACCAAAGCAAGAAAATAATGTAACACCCTAACTTTTAGCACGTCATGATCGTACCAAAAGTAAGGCGTTACGGACCTGATTTCCTTTATTATAAATTTACTATTGAGCCTTTACGTCGATATCGTGTTTCAGTTTTTAAGAAAATTTCAGAAAAAGATTTCAGTAATTAAATTCACATAACAAAAGATCTTCAAATAATAATAATCACATAATTATTAATAATAATAGATGCTATACAATTAGATTCAATGTAAAACTCAAATACAATACCTATCCCTCTGGATAAAATAAAAGCTAAAGCAACAAGAACGAGGGAACTCTATAAAAACAACATGAATCACAAGTAAATCTACTAATCGTCTGCAGCTTCTTACTGAATCTCCGAACCTGAGTCTCTGAAAGGGTGGAAGATTTGGGGTGAGAACAAACCACACGTTCTCAGTAGGAAATGGGAATGCCGTAAAAGTAATGGAATAAGATGCAAATAATTAACTTTACTCAATAAAAAATATATTTTTATCAAACCCTTTGAAAATACTCTTGGTTCTACTTTAGATAATTAATTACCTCCTTTTAAAATCTCTTAACTCAAAACAAAACTTAAATATAAAATTAGTCACACTTTCTGTCTCTCAGCCACATATTAATCCTCAGTCAAATGTCAACTCGTAATCACTTAAATACACTCACAAACAAGTAGTGCAAGCAAGAGATTCAATTCAAAGTACAAGTAAGTCACAACAAGACAAACGATACAATCACAAAGTAATAAGACAAGCAAGCGCAATCAAATGCAAATATGCAAACAACATGATGCATGTCTATCCCTAACGCAGGCCATGAGCTCATGTGTCGGTTGCCTACCCGCTCCCGACATTACCCGGGCACGAGTCCCAGATATGGCTTTCCAGATGCATCAGTGTGCTTATAAGTCATACGGCTAGGCCGCATCAGTGTGACTTTCCAAATCAATAAGCGTACATCTGAAAAATAGTTCTCAGTGTGTGGGGCGTCCCCACTTTACATTTGGCACTAAGGCCCAAACAATGTCACGTCTGCTCTCCTGTGGCAGACACTTCATTAATTAATATATTCTTTAAATCCTTGTTCTCTGCTCTCCTGTGGCAGAGATTCCTTTTCTTAATAAACCGATCTCAAATCTTTACTTAAAACAAAATCTCTCCTTAAAAGATTGGGTTTAAAACATTATATTTTTCTTAATAAATCAAACTTTAAAATAGAGTAAATCTTTTCTTAACTAAATATATTTTAAATAATTTAATTTTCTAAAACCAAATCTTTTAAAATAACTTTTCAAATAAAACCTCAGATTTTATAAAATTTCGGCGGCATTTTCTTTAAAATTCGGTCTAAACCACCTTTACGGGTTCCCTATTCCTCAACAATTCACCAGCCTTTTTCTCAACAATTCTCAAATCAGCGAAATTCTTAATAATCAAAAAACAGTCACATTCACAGCAATAACCCATACTCAATAACATTACTATTATTAATATATATATATATATATATATATATATATATATATATATATATATTTTGTAATTATTCAATTAATTTTGTAGGTATTCTAAATTAAAAACGTTTATCTTTAAAAATAAATCCCCTACCTTCATACAAAATCAAAATCAACGAAAACTTTGGAGAAACTTTCTGACCGAGCTGCTGAAAGGAAAAACGTCCGAAATCCTCCGTGCCTCGTAGAACTCCAGTTGGCCAAGCTCAAGGGGTAAGAAAGCTACGTCACCGTCGACTTCCACCGGACAAACGTAATGCCAACACGTAAAGGAGGAAGATACGAACACTTTTACCAGATTAGATTTTTAATTGGAATTACAGATTGCAAGAACTCGATATCGAAAACTCAAGGAAATTCACAGTTTCTCTCTTCTCTCTCGGTTCTTTCTTTCTTCCTTTTAAGCTCACTTGGTGATGAATAAAGGGAAAAGGAAAAGGAAGATAACTACGGGTTGATAGTATTAATAGAAGATTTGTGGTTATTATGAGTTCATTAGGTGTCATTAGTATGATATATATCTACACCCATACATGCCACGTTTTCAATTCCTTTTCCTTTGGTTATATATATATATATATATATATATATATATATATATATAGTAAACAATATACACACACATGCATAGTAAGCCACATTCTATTTCTTTCTTCGTTCTCTCAATGGCTTCGGCCAATCTTTTCCTCTTTTTTTTTTAACTTTAATAATAATAATAATAATAATAATAATAATAATAATAACTAAATTAAATTTTATTTTATTAAATTAATTTTCGAAAACTTGGGGTCTTACAAATAACAATAACAACTAAAGAAAACAATAAATGAACATAAAACATAAATTGCATTAAATAAAAATGAAGATTAACAAGAGTGTCATAAAACATAAAAATGACAAAATAAAGAAAATAACAAGAGAAATGAACAAGAGCAAAGAAGCAATAATAATAAATGACAAGGAAAAGTAAATAGAAACAAGAATTAAAAGTAGAAATTACAAGAAATTAAACTAACAAACCCTAATTCTAGAGAGAGGAGGGAGTTTCTCTCTCTAGAGAACAACCTACATAATGCTAAACTAACCCTAATTTCTCCTCCCCCCTTTACATGGAGTAAGGCCTTCCTTCATATAGCACTCAATCAGCTTCAGAAAGTCCCAAAATTAGGCCCTAGTGGCCCAAAAATTGCCCCAACGATTTGCAATAAATGAGTCACGCGCTGGGATGTGTGCGGACGCACAGGTGTGTGCGTCCGCACACATGCTAATTTTCTTCTTGTGCGTACGCACAGGTTGTCGTGTGTACGCACACATGGTTTTGTGGCTTTTGTGCGTATGTACAGGTGGTTGTGCGCATGCACACTCCGATGTGTGCTTCTCCTTTGCTTTCTTCATATTTCTTCCCTTTGTACATGCTTCCTTCCACTTTTGCCTTGCCAAACTTGCTGCTAGAACCTAAAATCACTCAACAAATATGTCATGGCATCGAATGGCATAAAAGTGGGATAAAAGTGATTAAAATAAGCACAAAATAGCATGTTTTCACATTTAGGCACAATTAAGGGAGAGAACACAAAAGCATGCTATTTGGATGAATAAATGTGGGTTTATATGATGAAATCCATTCAAATAAAACTAAAATATACCAAAAAATATGGACTCATCAGAGGGTTCATCATTTTGGAGAAAGGGTTCATAATAGGAAGGTGGTTCTTCTTGGTAGGGTTGTGACGGTTCAACACTCTCCAATTTTTCCACTTGTTGCACAACACATGCCATGGTTTCTTGAAGCCGATCCATTGATACCTTGAGGTGATCTCTTGATTCTTGTTCCAACTTTCTAGCATAAGTAAGATCATCTTACTCTTGGATCAACGAACATGAATATTCTTCCATGGGAGGTTGTGGTGGAAAGTAAAATTCATCTTGTGGTTAAAAATTTTTATACATTGGAAGTGTTCATCTTGGTAATAGTATGGAGGGGGTGGCTCTATATGTGGTTCATATGGATCATATGGTTGTTGGAATGGTGGATATGGATTAGGGTCATATGAAGGTGGTTGGTGAAAAGGGGCTTGTGAGTATGGTTGAGGGTTATGTTGAGGGTATGGCTCATAGGCATATGGTGGTGGTTCTTGAAAATTACAAGGAGATTCACCATAGCCATTGGATTGATATGCATCATAGAATGGCTCTTGTTCATAGTGCATTGGTGGGGGTTGTTGCCAATAGGATTGATCATATGTATATGGCTTCTCCCACTTTTGAGTGTTCTATCTTTGATACACATCCTCATTAAAGCTTCCATTTCCTACAACACAGTTAAAACCAAACTCATAGCCAAAGTGAGAATTCATAATGAAAAGGAAAAATAAGAAACAAAGTCCTAAAACTAGCAAAGCTAACAAGCAATCCAAAAATCAAGCTATTCACAATATTCACATATATACAATAACCAATAACATAACACCATTGCAATCCCCGGCAACAGCGCCATTTTGATGAATGGCTTCTTGATGGTAAATAATTTCACAAATGAATTCTCGTTGCAAGTATAGTTTCTAAACCAACAAAGAATCCTTTCATACAAAAATTTGGTTGTCACAAGTAACAAACCCTATAAAAATAACCGAAGTATTCAAACCTCAGGTCGTTCTCCCTAGGAATTGCAATAGAGTATTCTTGTTATTGGCTATGAAGTATCTTTTGGGGTTTTTGAGGTAATAGACAATAAATATAAATGGCAAAGAAAATAAACTAACAACTAACAAAGCTCTTAGCAAGGTATGAGAACTAGAAGTCCTATCCTCATTATCCTCCTCAATTGTGACAAAAATTGTCCATTGCTCCCACTTAGTTAACCTCTAACTATGAAGGAAAGTCAAGTGGATGAATTAACTTGATTCCACAAGTCCTAGCCTAATCATGATGAAAGACTAGCTTTAGTGGCATTCAAGTTAATTAGCAACTTCTAATTATCAATCAACAAAGGAGTTTGATAACTCAAGAGTCACCAATTACTCTACCTAGGCCAAGAGGAACAAAATCTAACTCATAACTAAAAGAGGCATTTCAACAAACACATAGAAGGCAATAAAGGTAAACAACATGAATTACAAGAATTAAAGAGAGATCTAACAACAAAGGCAATAGATCCATAATAGAAAATCAAAGCAACATGAAAAGACATGGAAATCATAAATTGTATTGAAAGAGAAATAGAGATCTACATAAGAATTCATAAAGCAAAAGGAAAATTGAAGCAAGAGAAGAAGTAGATCCAGATCTAAGAAATTAACCTAAACCTAATCCTAATTCTAGAGAGAAGAAAGAGCTTCTCTCTCTAGAAACTAACTTTCCCTCCAAAACTAAACTAAACTAAACTAATGTGATGTAATGTGTTGGAAGGTCATGACTCCCCCTTGAATTCTGCCTTAAATAGCCTCTGAAATAAGTTGGATCTGGGCCTGGAAAGCCCAGAAATCACCCCCAGCGGATTGCCTTTAAGTGAGTCACGTGCGAGCACCGACGCGTACGCGTGGGTCATGCGTACGCGTCGCTTGACAATTTTCTATCCACGCGTACGCGTCATGTACGCGTACATGTCATGTACGTGTAGGCGTCGCCATGCGACCTCGTATTCCACGCGTGCGCGTCTGCTGCGCGTGCGTGTCGATCTCAGCATCCCAACTCCTTGTTTCTTCATGAGTTCTCCTCTTGCATGCTTTTCCTCTCCATCCCTTTGATCCATTCCTAGCCTTTCTATCCTAAATTCACTAACAAACATATCAAGGCATCTTGTGAAATCAAAAGTGAATTAAAATTAACAATTAATGGTCTAAAAAGCATGTTTTCACACTTAAGCACAAATTACGAGACAATCATGAAACCATGCTAATTCCTTGGATAAATGTGAGAAAATGTGATAAAATCTCCTAAATTAAGCACAAGATAAACCCTAAAAATGGGATTTATCAGACATACTCAAGTGGTGAAGAATTTTGATATGAAAAATTAGGAGGTGAGGTTGGACAGTGTTGCATAAATGTATCCAGAGATGATGGCTCTTGATGAATGGGATATGGAACATTGAATTCTCTTTTATTTTGACCTTTCCAACCACAATTTAGATAGTTGTCAAATTCATAAAAATGTGAATCATTTTGTGACCCTGGGAAGTATCCCATTTGGTTTGATTGCTCAAACCCCATCATTCCTTGTTTTTGATATTCCCAGCCACCATTAGCATAGTAACTTGAATCATTTTGTGGTGGTGGAAAATATCTCATAAAATTTGCTTGACCAAAGGATGATGTATACTCCATTCTTTCTTGATTACTTTGTAGCAAACACAATCACCAAGAGAAATTGAAATTTCTTATGTCACACGTAAGAAATTCTTAGTGAGGCAATAACACAAACAGTTAACTAGCAATAGAAAATAAAGAAATAAAAGCAATTAAATGAACAAAACACAAAGAAAAAGTGTCTAATCTAGGTAATCAATCAACCGGTAGTTTGTTAATCACAATCAATCCCCGATAACGGTGCCAAAAACTTGATACAAAATTTACAGTTTAATATCTGTAGAACTACGGGCAAGTGCACCGGGTCGTACCAAGTAATAAACTTTGAGTGAGTGAGTGTCGATCCCACGAGGATTAATGAATTAAGCAAACAATAGTTGCTTGATTATTCTAGTTAGACGGGTATATATTTGCATTTTGTCCCTCCTAGAGATTAACTTGAAAAAAGAAAATTTTATATTTTATATTATATATATATATATATTCTCTAGCTAGCCTTTGCTTCGCAGTTCGAGACTAGAATTTGTTATAAAATCTTTTTAGAACTCTTAATCGATGTATATAACTTGTCTTTTCTGTTTTTCGTTATCTTGCTTCTATTCTTTTCAATTTGTGCGCGACGTGAATTCTGATTGTTTGGTTTAACTTTTTCTTCAAGTCTCCTAGTTAAATTTATCTTCATATATGTCTATGTATGCAATTTTACTTTTAGAGGTCGTAATACCTCACTACCTCTAATTTACGAACTTAAGCGTAAAGTTCTGTGTGATAGGGTATTACATCAATAATAAAAAAGTCAAGGGTTAGAGTGTCGTGGTCTGGGGCAAAGCATTATCCAGTGAATAAAAAATAAAAACAAAAACATTTTAAAAATTAAAATTTTATAAATTTAATTTGTTATTTTTGAATTTTTAAACAAAAAAGTAAATTTTTTTGTTAAAAGTTGAAAAAGAAAACAAAGTCCAATATATCTAGGAAATAAAAAATTTGTAAAAATTATTATTCTTTAACTTTTAAATTTATAAATTAAAAAATAATTTTTTTACTAAAAGTAGAAAAATAAAAATATCAACAATATCCAAGAAATAAAAAATTTAAATTATTAAAATTAATTTAATCTAAATTTTTTAAAAAGTCCAGCAATAAAAAAGTCAAGGATCCAAGCGTTGTGATCCGAGTGCATCATTATCTGGTGAATAAAAAAATAAAAAAAATATTTTTAAAAAAATAAAATTTTATAAACCTAAATTTTTTATTTTTGAATTTTAAGTTAAAAATTAAATTTTTTTATTAAAAGTATAAAAATAAAAAAAGTCCAGCAATTTCGAATATATAAAAATATGTAAAGTCATTATTTTTTTAATTTTTAAATTTATAAATTAAAAAATAATTTTTTTTACTAAAATTAAGGAAATAAAAAATTCCAACAATATCCAATAAATAAAAAAAATTGAAGTTATTAAAGTTAATTTATTCTAAATTTTTTAAAAAGTCCAGTAATAACAAAGTCAGGGTCCGGGTATCGTTGTTCGGGTGTATAATTATCCTGTAAATACAAAAACAAAAAAATATTTTCAAAAAGCTAAATTTTTATAAAATTAAATTTTTTAATTTTAAATTTTAAATAAAAAATAATTTTTCATTGAAAATAAAAAATAAAATAAAGTCTAGCAATATCCATTAAACAAAAAATATGTAGAGTTATTATTTTTTTATTTTTAAATTTATCAATTAAAAAATAATATTTTTCTAAAAGTAAAAAAATAAAAAATTTCAACAATATCCAATAAACAAAAATTTAAATTTTTAAAATAAATTTATTCTAAATCTTTGAAAAAGTCTAACAATAAAAAAGTCAAGGTCTGGATTCCAGGTCAAGCATTATCTGATGAATAAAAAATATTTTTTAAAAATTTAAAATTTGATAAAGCTATTTTTTATTTATGAATTTTAAGTTAAATAATTAAATTTTTTATTAAAAATAGAAAAATAAAAAACGTCCAAAATATCAAGTAAACAAAAAAATAATTTATTATAAATTTTAAAAAGGTCAAAGGATTAAGCATGCACCATGGTCTGAGGGCGAAGCATTATCCAGTAAATAAAAAACGAAAAGTAAAAAAATTTTACAACATTAAAATTTTATAAAATTAATTTTTTATTTTTGAATTTCTAAAAAATTAAAAAAAACTTAAAAATAAAATAAAGTCCAGCAATATTTAATAAACAAAAAATTTGTCAAATTATTATTTTTAATTTTTAAATTAAAAAAAAATAATTTTTTTACGAAAAGTAAAAAAATAAAAAATTCCAACAATATTCAATAAACAAAAAATTTAAATTATTAAAATTAATTTAATCTAATTTTTTTTTTAAAAAATCAGCATTAAAAAAGTCAAAGGTCCCGTCGTGGTCCGAGTGAAGTATTATCCAGTGAATAAAAAACAAAAAAATAATTTTTCAAAATAGTAAAAAAAATTTATAAAACTAAATTTTAATTTTTTATTAAAAATAATAAGATAAAATAAAATCCAACAATATCCAATAAACAAAAGTATGTACAATCATTTTTTTTAATTTTAAATTTATATATTGAAAATAATTTTCTTTACTAAAAGTAGAGATATAAGAAATTTCAACAACATCCAACAAACAAAAAAAATGAAGTTATTAAAATTAATTTATTTTAAATTTTTTAAAAAAATCCAGCAATAAAAAGTCAAAGGTCGGGCGTCGTAGTTCGGTTGCGTAATTATCCGATGAATGAAAAAATAAAAAACATATTTTTTAAAAAGTTAAAATTTTATAAAACAAAATTTTTTTTGAATTTGTAAATTAAAAAAATAAAATTTTTTATTAAAAGTAGAAAAATAAAATAAAGTCCAACAATATCTAGTAAACGAAAAATATTTAGAGTTATTAATTTTTATTTTTAAATTTATAAATTAAATTTTTTTCTAAAAATAGAAAAATAAGAAATTCAAATATTATTCAATAAAAAAAATTTAAATGATTAAAATTAATTTATTCTAAATTTTTGAAAAAGCCCGGCAATAAAAAAGTCAAGGTCCAGGCACCGAGTCAAGCATTATCTGATGAATAAAAAATATTTTTTAAAAAATTTAAAATTTGATAAAAATCTTTTTTTATTTATGAATTTTATTAAATAATTAAATTTTTTATTAAAAATAGAAAAATAAAAAAGTCTAACAATATTCGATAAACGAAAAAATAAATTTTTAAAATTAATTTATTCTAAATTTTAAAAAAGTCCAGTAATAAAAAAGTCAAAGGTCTGAGTGATATGGTCCAGGGGCCAAGCATTATCTAGTGAATAAAAAACATAAAAAAATTTAAGAAAACTTAAAATTTTATAAAATTAATTTTTTATTTTTAAATTTTTAAATTAAAAAATTAAATTTTTTATTAAAATTAGAAAAATAAAATAAAGTCCAATAATATCTAGTAAACAAAAAATTTATAAAATTATTATTTTTTATTTTTAAATTTATAAATTAAAAAATAAATTTTTACTAAAAGTAAAAAAAATTCCAATAATATCTAATAAAAATTTTTTAATTATTAAAATTAAGGGCAAATCACATAACTAAGCCAATGGGAGCAGAAAATTACACAAATCAGCCAAACCGAAAACTGGTTCATGAATCCACCAATGCACATTTCTATATAATTCGAATTAGCTTGTTTCGAACTTGATTTGCATGTAATTCGAATCACCTTGATTCGAATTATACACACGCACACACCCACTAATTCGAATCAGGCTCGAATCAGCCTGATTCGAATTACACTTTTGCACAAAACCCTAAGTAATTCGAATCTGGCTGATTCGAATTACTCACATTCTGGCTCTAGTAGTAATTCAAATTGGGGTGTTTCGAATTACACTGGATTTGGCTATAAAAGGAGTTTGAACCAACCTCATTCGAATCACTTTTTCATTCTCATACCCCACCAATACCTGAGAAAACGACCCAGATTCGCTCCGACAACGGCTCGAGCAGGATACTTAGGCTATGGGGATGATCCGGAAAGACTATATTATTTGGATGGAGTTGCTCATATAGTTGAGGTCATCAACGACGAGGTAAGTAGTCAAAGTTTTTTTTTAGTGGTTTGTTTTAGTGGTTTTGCAAGTGGTTTTGTAAGTGGTTTTGCATGTGGTTTATTGTAGTGGTTTATGTTAGTGGTTTTGCAAGTGGTTTTGTTAGTGATTTTGCATGTGGTTTATGTTAGTGGTTTTGCATGTGGTTTATTTTAGTGGTTTTGTTTGTGGTTTTGTTGGTGGTTTATGTTAGTGGTTTGGAAGTAGTTTATGTTAGTGGTTTATGCCAGTGGTTTTGCAAGTGGTTTATGCTAGTGGTTTTGCTAGTGGTTTAATTTAGTGGTTTTGTTTGTTGTTTTGTTGGTGGTTTATGTTAGTGGTTTTATTAGTAGTTTCGGAAGTGGTTTATGTTAGTGGTTTATGCCAGTGGTTTTGCAAGTGGTTTATGTTAGTGGTTTTGCTAGTGGTTTATGTTAGTGGTTTTGTTAGTGGTTTGGTTAATGGTTCTGCATGTGGTTTTTGTTAGTGGTTTATGTTAGTTTTTTATGTTAGTGGTTTCTGTTAGTGGTATGTTGTTAGTGGTTTATGTTAGTGGTATTGTAAGTGGTTTTAATTATGCTGTTCTTCATATGTGCAGCACCAGCGATACATCTCTAACATGCGGTGGCAGCAGGGCATGCAACTCGACAAGAGGTACATTCCGTACTTGCAGATGGCGGGATTATACCATCTTGCGAGACTTAACGATAGACGATTCAGATTGGATGAGTCCCTTGTCAGTGCTTTCGTCGAGCGGTGGCGTCCGGAGATGCACACATTTCACATGCCATTCGGGGAGTGCACGATCACACTACAGGACGTGGCGTACCAGTTGGGGTTGCTGGTCAACGGACGTTATGTCAGTGGTTACTTGACGGATGTCCAGACATACATCCACGGTGGCCGTCCAGCTTGGGTGTGGTTCCAGGAGTTGCTTGGTGTGTTACCTCCTGCGAACCAAATTCAGAAGTTTGCAATGAACTACAGCTGGTTCCAGGAGACGTTTGGAGAGTGCCCCAAGGGAGCCGACGAGGAGATAGTCAGGCGCTATGCTCGTGCCTATATCATGATACTGTTGGACACTTAGTTGTTTGCCGACAAGTCCGGCAATCGTGTTCACATTAGGTGGCTACCCTACGTGGCTAGGGTTGAGGAGATGGGTGGCTACAGTTGGGGGTCAGCAGCACTAGCATGGTTGTACCGGTGCATGTGCCGAGTGGCAAACAGACATATGGTGAAGTTAGCCAGCCCGTTACAGTTACTTCAATCTTGGATCTTTTAGCGCTTTCCTGGGTTTAGACCTGCTGGGTATGATACGTTCAGCTGGCCCTTGGCCTCGAGGTACTATTGTCGGACTTTTCTATTTCGTATTAAATTATTTTATTCCATGTCCGCTTATAATGTTATACTATTTGGTCATACTTTTCTTTCGTTATAACACCGATGTGAGTTGCAGGTGGTCAGGTTACAATCCTTCTGCTAGCGAGAAGGGACCTCGGGTGCAGATGTGGAGGATGAGGATAGACCTGTTACAGGCAGGGGATATGAGTATACTAACCGCTTATTTTTAATTAAGTAACCTTTCATACTTCGCATCATGATATCGCTTAACATTATTGATATGTATTTGCAGTTTATTTGGATGCCGTATAGCTCTCCCGACGTCCTTCAGGTTGTGCATCCGGAGGTGTTGGAGCCTCGTCATACGGCGTTATGGCAGTGTGTGACGGCATTGATATATTTTGCCATCATAGAGTGGCATCAGATTGATCGGGTGCTACCGCAGTTCGGTGGAGTACAGCCCCGCCCCCAGCCCGCCCTGAACATAGACTTCTCGATGTTGAAGGATGGCAGAGGCGGTGATCATTGGTTCCCATACAGTTTGCAGTTCTGGCATCTTCATTGGGAGAGCCGTGCGGATCACGTTCTCCGGTTTGATGTTGTCGCAGACCCAGGTCCCTCACATGACTTCTTGGATTGGTGGGGTCAGCATGGTAAGAGATTCTTGTCACCAGAGATGTACTTTGGGGATCTGAGAGCCGTGCCTATTCTTGTCGAGGCAACGCAGAGGGGTGCTGGACGAGTGCCTGAGATGGATCGTGTTGACAGCGTTCTGGATAGGCGTCGGGTTGAGCGGAGAGCTCGTGTCGGGACACGACGGAGCCAGCGTGAGTGGAGGTGGCTCGACCAGGCCATGGAAGAGGGTGACGCGGCAGGGAGGGGTGGAGGCAGACGACGAAGGCGTGGAGGCCGACGCAGGGCGCGTGCTGGGGTGGACGATCACGGTGGTCATGGTGATGATGACGACGATGGTGATCAGCATGGGCCTGGCGGGGAGATGCTGGAGGCCATGTTGGTGGAGGGGGCCGGGGGGTCCCTGCTGAGATAGGGGGCGTTAGTCCTCGTCATGGAGGTCATGGTGGAGAGTGGTATGGGTCCGGTGTGGGAGATGGTTCGGCCCAAGGTGACAGTGGACTTGGATCAGGGCCACTCGGCGATTACTTCGTTGGTGTCCCCGGTGACGACCACGCACTTCATGAGAGTCAGACATGGGTTAGTCAGGGGATACTATTTTCAGACTTGTTGGCCAGTGATGGTCTTGATGCGGAGTTCGGCGGTTCACACTTCCTAGATGAGATCAGTGCCATTATGCAGGAGGATGATGCGGCACGTCGGCGAGGTCAGATTACGGGGACACAGGCACCCTTAGATGTCGATCTGAACGAGCCTCCTTCTGTGCTTGCTCATGACTATTTTGCGTTGGGTGGTACCCCTCCTTCCGCCTATACTGGAGGCGCATATTCAGTTGCCGGACCGTCCAGGGCACTCGTCCGCGGAGAGTCAGCTCCTTCAGGTTCTTCCTCACGTCCTTTGCCAGTCTAGCCTAGGCCACCTCCACAGGCAGACCTGGACGATGACGAGGATGACATTGAGGACGAGGAGCCGCTCGTCCGGAGAGGTCAGAGGACACGGGTCCCCCGTCATTGCTTCACCGGTTCGCATCTATTTAGATGACCTGTTTATGTGTATGACTTATGTTTATGATCAGTGTTGTACGTTAGCTTACTTTATTTATTTAAGTTATGTATGTGTAGGATCCGATTTGTATTTTGTTATTTATGTTACGTACCTTATTGCCTTATTGTGTATCAGTTAATTTGAAAATTGGTGTATGTTGTTTTATCGACGTACATATATGTCATATTTTGTGATATTTTGCTTAAGAAACAGAACACATCGATTAATTAAGAACGCATGTCAAATACATCACATTAACTTAAACAAAGTTTTTCACTTAACAACTTCAAGTAACAAATCCTAAAACAGTGGACTCTAAATACAAAAGCTTCAACAACGTAATAATAAAGCTAACAATACACCTACTTATCTCCCCCCCCCCCATGTGACTTGGTCCTCCAACCTGTGGACAACTCCGACGTGTGTGTCCTGGTTGCCGACAGAGCCCACATCTTTTCGGCCTGTTCGGATCCGTCTCGTCCATAGTAGTCCGTATCCTGGTGGACCTGGGGTGTCCCTCACTCACACGCCTCTTGTTGGGGTTTGGTATCACTGTCAGCACATCATATGGTGGCCAGAAATCCTCAGGAATGGGAGGTGTGAACCCCATCCGGTACACACTGAACACGGAGCGAAGACGATACACCTGGTGGACATACGGCTGCCAAGTAAGCCGTGAATAGACACAGTATGCCAGGGCGTGAGGACACGGGAAATAAAGTACCTGAAAGTATCCGTAGTCACATGTCTGAGACCCGAGTGACACCCTGTAGCTACCAAGTGAGAACGAACCAGTAGGTGTCGTCTCTGAGATGGTGAACTCCGAGTTATCTCTGTCGTACAAAGTCACCATAAAGCACCTCGCCGTCTTCAGATTGGCCTCTATACACTTCACCAGATGTTGACTGAATTGTTGTCCAGTTTCCAACTGGGCCTTAGCCTCTCCCCTTGCGAACGAATAGTTCGGCCAACCTCCCGTAAGTCGCCTTCACCAACGAGCACACAGGGAGATTCCTGACCCCCTTCAGGATCGAATTAACACACTCGGAGATGTTTGTCATCATGTGACCAAATCTCTTACCCTCATCCCGATGCTGAGTCCACAATAAATACTCGATCCGGTTCGCCCACTCACACATGGCAGGGTCTTCAGACCGCAGAATATCAAACCAGTAATCGAACTCCACCTCAGTCTTAGCATAGGTTGCATTCACAAGAAGCCTCCTTGCGTCCTTGCCCTTGAAGGTCAGGGCAAAATTTGCTGCCACATGTCGAATACAGAATGCACGGTAGGCAGCTGGAGGTAGCCATCCTCCGTCCGGAGCCTCAAGCGCAGTCTTGATGCCGTTATGCCTGTCTGATATAACTAGCAGACCCGGTTGCGGAATCACGTGCTGACGGAGGTGGGAGAGAAAGAAGGACCAGGACTCGGCATTCTCACCCTCAACCAGTGCAAATGCAACAGGCAGAATGTTGGAGTTCCCGTCCTGTGCAATCGCGACTAGCAACATACCCCCATACTTGCCATAAAGATGGGTGCCGTCAATACTCACCAAGGGCTTGCAATGACGGAATGCCTCAATACATGATGGAAACGTCCAGAAGAGTCGGTGAAAGTAAGCTTGCGAGTCGTCCACCTGGCCCCCAACTCGAACGGGGCTCATTCTAAGGACGGCAACAGTACCAAGCATCGTCAGCTGAACTCCTAACACCCACCTAGGGAGCTCGTTGTATGACTCATCCCAATCACCATAGATGTGGGCAACGGCCTTCTGCTTCGCCAACCAAACCCTCCTGTATATCGGCCTGAACCCAAAGGGTGCTGTCGTCGCATTCAGGAGCACCTTGATGCTGACGGATGCATCAGTTCTAACCATTGGCATGATGAATGCCGAGATCACATGATAATCTAGACTCCTGTGGTCGCTGGAGATGGACGTCGCGAGACACGTATGTGGTCCGTTGTACCGTTTGGCCTACCAAATGCCCTTGCGCTGCCGGAGACTAAGCCTAATCAACCATGTGCACCCATTCCTAAACTCAGAACACTTCCCAACATACCGGTGATAGTCAGACTCCACCACCTTGTACTGTACCCCGCGTCGGATGCTGTACGTCTTCACACTTAACACAGCCTCATCTTTATCCTGAAACTGCTGACCAACCTGAAACTCTATCAGACCTGCAGACCCTTCGGCATCTCTAGCACCAAATCCAGTAGGCTCCCCAGGAGCGCCCTCCTGTCTCATTGCATCCAAGTCCAAAGATGAAAAGTGCGAAGGGTACAGAACTAGAACCACCTCCCGCCCCAGCTGGATCACTCGCTCCAATATCATCGCCACTGTCATTAGCAATGATATCCGGCTCCACATCATCATCGTCTACATCATCCAACAATGCATCGCCCAGACCAGCCGGTGCAGCACACTGTAAAGAGGTCAGCACAATATCCCCTATTCCAACCTCGCTGCCTCCACTACAGTTGAGATCAACAGCGAACGAAAGCGGAGGCGACAGGCTCGACCGGAGGTTCATACACAGGGACGGACGAAGATGCACCAACAGGTCTGGAGCTAGAACCGGCTACCGTGCCTACGGTGTGGGTATTCCGGTTCGAACCCCCGGAGCTGGATACCACATCAACCAACTTCGCCAATAGTTCAGGTGTCCTAACTTCGGGAAACTGCCGACGACAATGAAACATGACCTGAAAGTCCTCATCACTCCCGATCGTGTAACAATCATACTTCACGATTTCTTGCAGCACCGAGATTGGAATGCGATAGAAAAATTTCTTAACCCGTTTCACGCCTTCCAGACCAAGTTTCTGTAGTACAGAATTAACAAGGTCATCATAACTCGTCGTAGGCCTCATAAAAATACTGAGAGGATCCTTATCGGTGAACTTCACACCGGATCGTGTTTTCCTCTTAATCGATCCTCTGTGGTAAACCAACACTACAAAACTCTCCTCACTAGCCATTTTCTCACTCTAATGAGATCAATTCATGTTCACACCATATTTATACATGTCTGGCCCTATATAATTCGAACCAGCCTAATTCGAACTAAGCATTGTGTAATTCGAATCAAGCAGTTTCGAATTACTTGGGATTGCGTGCTGGGGAGTAATTCGAATCACCATGATTCGAATGACTCTGTGTGTGTAATTCGAATCAGGTTGATTCGAATTAGTGGGTGTGTGTGAGTGTACATAGTTCGAATTACATTGATTCGATTTACATGTAGTTTGAGTTCGAATTGACCTGGTTCGAACTATATAGAAACGTGCATTGGTTTATTCATGAACCAGATTTTGGTTTGGCGGATTTGTGTAAAATTTTGCTCTCCTTAGCTTAATATAGTGATTTGTCCTAAAATTAATTTAATCTATAATTTTTAAATATCCAGCAATAAAAAAGTCAAGGGTCCAAGCGTTGTGGTCCAGGTGCTGCATTATCCGATGAATAAAAAAACAAAAAAATAATTTACAAAAAATAAAAATTTTATAAAACTAATGTTTTTATTTTTTGAATTTTTAAACTAAAAATTAAATTTTTTATTAAAAGTAAAAAAATAAAATAAAATTTAAGAATATCCAATAAATAAAAAATATGTAAATTTATTATTTTTAATTTTAAATTTATAAAATAAAAATAATTTTTTAATAAAAGTAGAGGAATAAAAAATTTTAATAATATCCAATAAATAAATAAAAAATTAACTTGTTAAAATTAATTTATTTTAAATTTTTTAAAAAGTCCAACAATAAAAAAGTCAAGAGTTCGGACATCGTAGTTCGAATGCATAATTATTCGGTAAATAATTTTTTTTTACAAGGTTAAAAATTTATAAAATTAAAGTTTTTTATTTTTAAATTTTTAAATTAAAAAATTAAATTTTTTATTTAAAAATAAAAAATAAAATAAAGTCTAACAATATCCAATAAATAAAAAAATGTTCAAATCATCATCATCATTATTACAAAAAATAACATAATATTACTGTAAATCATGTCTAATATATAAAATATTAACCTATTCTTTTATTGAATTGCAAAATTAAATGAGTTAGCACCCCCCGGGGGCGGCGGGCCGTAGTGTTAATAACCTTAATTTATTTAATTTAATGATAGTATTATATAATATATTCGAGTCATTTTAATGATTAAGTTTAATTAAGTCGATTTAATAATTTAAGAATTGATAATTGAAAATTTTAAATAAAAGAAAAAAAAGAGAAGAAACATAAAAGAAGTTAATTAAATTTAATTAAAAAAATAATATATTCATCTAATATTTTTTTAATTTAATCAGTATTTTTCTCAGCATATTTTATTGAGATCTTAATTAACTTGGTTCTTGAACCATTAATCAATTATTTTCATCTTAACAGAGTAAATTACTAAGGCATGGCAATGCCATATATAATGCTTATCTATTAAATCTCTAAATTTTATAATACCTAATATTTTACGATACAAATCAACATCCCATTAAAATGTCATATGAGAATTTGTAAAAATAAATAAAAAAATAATTTAATTCACGCTTATAAAATTCAGATTAAAAAACTCAAAAATCAACCAAATGAATTTGAAAACTTAGAAATTAAATTGATTAGTTAATAAAAGGGATAAGCATGGTTTTGGTCTCTAAAGTTTAGCGCCAGAATCGATTTCGTCCTTCTTCTCATTTTGGATTTAAAATCGTCCTTAACGTTTTTTTTCGTATTAAAATCGTTCTTTTAATTTTTTTGGACAAAAATACTCTCACCACTATCAACATAATTACCTCCTCCACTACCACCGCCACCAACACCAACACCACCGCCACAACCAGCTCCAGCACCACCACCACCACCATCACCACCAACACCAACACCAACACCACCCCTCACCAACTGCCACTCCACCACCATTATCAACATCATCATCACCATCATCATCATCATCAACATTCACTGCCACTCCACCACCACCAACACCACCACCAACGCCGCCGCCGTCCCCCTCCCCCACCCCCACCCCCACCCCGCGTCCCCTCCCCCTCCCCGTCTCCCCCTTCCCCCCACCCCGCGTCCCCACCCGTCCCCTCCCCCTCCCCGTCTGCCCTTCCCCCCACCTCCACCTCCACCTCCACACAGAGAAGCAGAAACAGAAAATCAACAAATCAGAAACAGAAAGCAACAATAATATTCCACAAATCAGTAACAAATCAGCAACAATAATAATAATAATAAGAAGAAGAAGAAGAAGGGGGGAAGAAGAAGAAGAAGAAGAAGCGGCGGGTGGCGGTGGGGTCGGCGAGGCGGTGAGGCAGAAGCGGAGGCGAGGCGGCGAGGCAGACGCGGCGAGGCAGAGGCAGAGGCAGAGACGGTGAGGCGGCAAGGCGACGAGACAGAGGCGATGGGAACAGCCGAGGCGACAGCGATAGCCGCCGTCCCCTTCCCCCTTTTCCCTTCCCCCTCCCCCCTTCCCCCCACCTCCACCCCACGTCCTTTCCCCTTCCCCCAACCCCGAACCCCACGTCCTTTCCCCTTCCCCTCCAAGCTTCGTCGCCGGCGCCGTCCCCCCTCCCCCCTTCCCCTTCCCCCTCCCCCTCCCCTCCCCTCCCCCTTCGTATACCCTTTGCCTCCCCCCCCCCACAAAACGCGTTTTCTTTTTTTTTTTTTAATTTTATATTTTTTTATTAAAGTAAGGGTAAATTTGGAATAAATTAAAAATTTTTATTAAAAAGGACGATTTTAAAATGAAATGCAATATTAAGGACGATTTTAAGTCAAAAATTACATCAGAGACGGTTTTGATTCTGACTCTCAACGTTAAGGACCAAAATAGTACTTATTCCTTAATAAAATGTATGACATTAAATGAATTTTCTTTTTATTATTTTGCATGATAAAATTAATCAAAATTGTCCTCGAAAGATAAAATTAATCAAAATCGTCCTCGAAAGATAAAATTAATCAAAATCGTCCTCGAAAGATACACGACTTGGTCACGTTAGTCCTTCCGTCATCTCCGTAGCTGAGTTGGCAAACGGCCACTGACGTGGACCGTTAACTGCCAACGTGGCAGACAACCAAAACGACACCGTTTTGGTAGAAGGCTCTCCTAGCCTTGAAACGTCGTCGTTCTTCTCTTCTTCTTCACAGTTTTTTTTCTTATTCTTCTTTGCATCATCTTCAATTCCCAAACATTGCAATTCATCAATGCAAGGTTCTTCTTCACCTTCCCCCAATTTAGCTCCTTCTCCAACCACAATTTCGTCCACAACCTCCTCCACTTCGCAGCTGCTACCACCAGAGACCTTCACCTCATCGCCGCCTTCTTCACACCCTTTCTCGATGGCACATGCTCTGGGCAGCTCGTTCTCCGGCTCAATCCCAATCACAGCATCAGAGGTTCCCTCGGCTGCGGCTGGCAGTTGATCCTCTTATCCGCACTCCGCACTCCGCACAATGCTTTCGGTGGCAGATTCTTCTTCTTCTCTCTCTTCCTCCCTCTTCCACTCCCCTTCACTTCTCAGCCTCAACACTCATCGGCGCCCTTTCACTTTCACTTCTCCACCTACTCCACGGAATCTTCATTCTGTTTGCTTCTTCAACGCACCTAACAAACCCAATACCAATTGGCCTCTTCTCAGCCGATGGGAGGTACCTTGGGAATGGCAAACCGTTACACTAACCTCTCTCGCTTGTGGATTAGGGTGTGTTTTCAAAACCTTATCGTGGAACTAACCACATCCTAATAATACGATTTTAATTTTAATCCACTAATTTATTCCCAGGCAGTTTTGTTTTGACAGGTTTGGTTGAGGCCACAACTCTTCCATATCTGGGAATTCGACCTGAGGTGCTTAGTATGGATGAGAAAGCAGAGTTACTCTTTTTAGATCAGGGGTATGCTAATACCAAATACCTACCTCTCACTTATTTGCTTTTATAACTTTGGTTTTGAGTTAATTATTTTGGCAGCATCACATCACAACTGCTGCTGTACTCGGAATTATATATGCCATTGCCAGCAATTTCCAGCCACTCCCTCAAGACTTGTTCAAATATGGTATGATCAGTTAACAACCCTTCAATTATATCAAGATTTCTAAGGTTAACATTTGTCACTTCAATTAAGTTCATACTTCATAGTCACTTGTTTCACATCTAAATGTTGTTCTAGAATCCACCTTTTTTCTCTAAAGCTTGTCTTACTGAGGTGTTTAGTTAGCAGTTTACTTACCTTGAAAAGTTACAATGTTATACACCTATGAGTGTTGAGGCTGAGAAGTGAAGTAGGTGGAGAAGTGAAAGTGAAAGGGCGCCAAGTGCGGATAAGAAGAAACTGCCACTGAAAGCATTGTGCGGAGTGCAGAGTGCGGATAAGAGGATCAATATCCATTTTCAGTCAGTACTTTTTACAAATAGATGGTCTGTAACTTCCACTCTTCCTCAGAAATAGCAGGATTTTCTGTTGAAATGTAATGGTGTTTTGATTTGGATTGATTGAATGGGTAGATATTATTGTGTAGTAGTGTTTCAGCTCGGAGTTCAATTTTTTAACTTCACCTTTTGATGGCTAATGCTGCTATTGATACTGAATTTTTAGGAGAAGAACCTTCGGAATCATTGTTTATGAATAGTGCTCTTAAGAGGATCCTATTAAGGACTAGTTTGACTAATTTTTAGAATTTGAGGAATGAAAATGATTTATGATTGGACTTTCAAAGACTATTTTGATTATAAAAAACTTTTTTATATGTCAAGTGATGCCACGTGTCATTGACCTGCCAGGTGGCGTGCCATGTGTCACTGATCTGCCACGTGGCATGACACGTCATCATGCCACGTGGCACTTAACATGACACGTCATCGTCCAACTGACGGAAGGACTAACGTGACCAAGTCGTGTATCTTTCGAAGACGATTTTGATTAATTTTATCTTTCAAGGACCAAAATGGAGATCGAGGTATCTTTCAGGGACGATTTTGACTATTAACTCATATTTCTAATCGCGAAAGCTTGATGAAGGATGACTTCAATATTTAGCAAGTTAGCATGATAATATAATATTGATTATTTCTAATTGCGCCCTTTTTCGTTCTTTCGTTTTTCTTTTTTAAAACTTAAATTGCCCTAAAAAGATTAACTGAAAAGAACTAAGCTTGCAGAGAACTCAGATCTGAAATTTCAATACCAACACCATTCAAAGATAATTGCGGATCAAAAATCAAAGTACCAGGTTCGTGAATCCTTTTTTCTATATTTTCATTACTACGCTTCCAAGCTACAAGTGAATTCTTCATAGTTGGAGCTGAAACACTGATCTATTATGTAACTATGGACTAATAATACATGAAAGAAATAACGGGTTTGGTATTAGATTTTTCTTTTTATATTCCCTTATTCTAATGGAATTCCCCAAATCCCCTTCCAAAGACAAACGATTCGTCAATCGCAAATGGATTTTGAGAATCCTTGCAGCAATTTTGGTCACTCTGCTGTTGTTACTGGGTTTTCATTTGGAGTCAGGTTATGGTAGAAATGGTCACTTCAATGCGGCGTCGTATTACACTGTTGTTGTGGATTGTGGAAGCACTGGTACACGGGTGAACGTGTATGAGTGGAACATTGGGGTTATAAGCAATGGTAGCTTGCCAATTCTGCTGAATTCTTATCCTGATAACAGTTCAACAACAAAGAACTCACTCTGGAAGAGTTCTTGTCAGTATCACTGTATGCAAACTGAACCCGGGTTGGACAAGTTTGTGAATGATTCTTCGGGAGTGAGGAATTCTTTGGAGCCATTGATTGCTTGGGCAGAGAATGTGATCCCACGCGAAATGCATAGGGAAACACCTGTTTTTGTTCTGGCCACTGCTGGTCTGAGGAGGCTTCCCGGAAGTGATGCCGTGCGAGTTTTGGAAGATGTTGAGGTAGTTGTGAAAGGTCATTCATTTATGTGTAGGAAGAGTTGGATAAGGGTTCTGAGTGGGAGGGAAGAAGCTTATTATGGTTGGGTGGCTTTGAATTACAAGATGGGAAGATTTGATGGTTATCAAGGTGATCGTACTTTTGGGATTCTTGATTTGGGTGGCTCATCGTTGCAGATTGTGGTAGAGGTAGACAATGGTGCTGGAGATGATTCTCATGTTATGACATCAAGGATTAGTTCAATTGAGCATAATATTGTGGCGTACTCGTTGCCTGCATTTGGTTTAAATGAAGCGTTTGATAGGACAGTTCTTATGCTCAGAAATAGTCAAATTGCAGAAGGAATTGGAAGTGTCTCTATTATCAGACATCCTTGTTTGATGTCTACTTTTGCACAAAATTATACCTGCAATTCTTGCTCTGCATTTGACGCCACATATCAGAAAAATCATAGCCAACCCAATGAAACGAAACCTCGGTCTTTACGACTTATTGGAGATCCTGATTGGGAGCAATGCAAGGAAATAGCTATTGCTTCTTCAATGAACTCAAGCAATACTAAAGTTCCACATCCAAATGCTGGCAAAGACTGCGAAGCAAGTTCATTTTCTCATATTGGTAAGTTTATATAGTTTGAATTTATACACTCCTAAGTTGTTTCGGGATGATGAAATTTTTCTCATAGCTCTTTAACTCTTTATACATTATATGTTAATTAAAAATTGCGAAATTCATTTTGGCTAAGCAAATTCTATCAGAGTTAATCACCGACATAAGTAAGAAATTTACCATTGGGTTTTTGTCTCAATTTGTCACCCTTTTACCAGAATTATCGACAGAATTATCGACAGAAAAGATCACATTAAAAAGAAGAAAAGAAGCAACAGTGAAATCCAATACTACATACACAAATTTGATACCAAAAAGGTTTACTTCTCAAGTGTTGATAACGTGAAAATGCATTACTTTTCATGATTAGCGTGTAGTCTACCCCCCTATTATCATTGTAGGGATCCCCATTGGCCCACCCACCAGAAGGCAAAAAGAACAAGGAAATCAGGGGGGTGGTTACTTTGGATTTTGTTTCCATGATTTTCACATAAAAATGCAGAAACTTATTATGCTTCATTCTGCACCTTACAGGCATCAGTCTACCTAATTTAACAGCTATTGCACACCCAATCAAGCGCTTTCATGCTTTGTCTGGTTTCTTTTTTGTCTACAACAAGCTTAATTTGAGCCCAAGAGCCAACCTAACAATGGTTTGGGATTCAGGCAAACAGATATGTTCAAATTTATGGGCTGGCTTGAGCAGTATTTCTGATAATTCAAATTACATGGGACAATTTTGTTTCCAGGTGGCTTATATGGCATCTTTGATCGACTATGGAATGTGTCTTGGCGATGTTGAAATGGTGTTTGGTCCAGGTGATGTTTCCTGGACGTTAGGAGCTGCAATGGTTGAAGGTAAATTTCTATGGTTAAATTCAACAAACCGCAAACCAGAGACTATCATCTCAACCTTAAGGAATGTCAAGGTCCTTTCTTCTCCAACTTTGCTCTTTGCTGTACTTGTATTTGTTTTATTGATTGTTAATTGTAGCCAAATCAAGCTACCAATGCCAAGCAGGAGGGCTTCTGCTTCTGGCTTATCGTTGCCAACATATACTCATATAAGACGGCGTTCTTTTTAACTATTAATTCAGTGTTCTTGATCGTTCTGACCTTTGCATAACTTCATTTTAATAAGACATGATACTAAGAGGTTTGAAACTTGGTGCTTATTTAATTGGGTCATCAAAAATTTAAAACCACACACCTAGAGGAAAGTGGCTTTTATACCAAGCTTTTGATGCCAATTGGCAAACGTTAATGAAAGATAGTGGGAAAAACTCTCACGTATTCATTGCTGATTCTTCAATTGATATATTGATATATAAGAATGATATTTGTACACCTAAAGTTATGCTATTCATGTATTTGGCAATATCTGAGATTAAGTCCGTGTAGGCTGTGAATTTGAAACTAAAGTTGGTCATAGACTCGTAGTAGCTATTCTTTAAAAATGACTGAGTGCTTGTGCAATCTTGACGTGTAATATTGCTAGTAATTTAGCCTGCTTGTAAGGGTTATTGTTTGAAAATCAATCAAACATGTGATTCATTCGTTATCTTAATTTTTCATGGGTCTGCTGGTGGATCCCGTGACGCCGGAGCTTTCACTGACTAAGGACAATTTTGTACCGGTATTTTCCACTTTACAGAAGTTAAGTTTTATTAGCTTTAAAGCAACGTTATGTCTAAAACATAGACATAGAATTGTAGAAACTCGCCTAAGCTTTGTGAAAAGTTGATTGTTGTGAAAGACATTTCATTTGGTTATTAAAAAGTAGATAAACTTCTCCTTTTTGCGGTACTTGATTGTTGTAATCCATAGTTTGTGGAGCGCGGATCGCCCCTTACTACTTGATATAGAAATTTGTACTTTTCTTTCCATACCGTTTTCTACCATCCAAATCCTATATGTAGAATTTGACTAATAAAATAATTATTTTTTCACATTCTAAAAGGAAAAACAAATGCACAAACTATAGACCACATGAAGGAGGCAGTTCCAGTTACAAAAGGGAAAAAGAAAAATATTTTTCAAGTGAGTCTGATCTCTTTTGATATTAAGTTATTAACATATAGTCATATACAAATGCTATTACAGCATATTATGATTGACAACATTTGCATCCAAATACTAGATCAACAACAATTCTTTCAATATGCTGCAACATCAACTGATTTACAACCCAAATCAGGGGCATCAATGTCGACCCAAACCTCGTTCCGGGGCTTAACGGTCTTAAAAGGAGCATCATACTGAGCAATGGAGTAAGAACTCCTGGAGGGAGTTGAGTCAGCCCAAGGGGACCTGCTGAGGCAGGTGGCAAGCTTTTGAGCTTCTTTGACAACCCTATCATCCTTGGCAAAACCAGAGAACTCTCTGACCGCAATGCAGTGGCTGGCGAATTTGTGGGGCTTGATGCTGAGTTCTGGCAATGGGAGTGGTGGGGTGGCTTGGAACTTGACAGGCAAGTAAAGACTAACATAATACCCTTGTGATTCGAGGGGTCCAGCTCCGGGGACCATTGTTGTCAGCACCGGAGCAGTCATGGGAATTCGAGAGAAGTTAAGGTTGGCACCTTGTATGAATTGAAACAACCTACAAAGGTTCAAAACAAACAACTGCTGTACTTGAACACCTAAAAGAATACGTGTATGGACACAATCATAATAATAAAATGGTTAAGAATAACAAAACTACTAAATTTTTTACATTGTCCAATGTATTAAGACAAACTTCTTGGTTTTAATCCTTGACAACAGGGGGTTGTTGATTGTGTGGCTCAAACTTTTTCTTGTGCGGTGTGGTAAATAATTCAGGTTGTTGATGGCTATGCCGGAGATGATATCGGATTTTTTTTTTCTGTTCTTGTCTTTCTTTGCTCCACCTGAGTGTTGAGTTCTTTTGTTCAAAACAAAAAAGCACTGGCCTTGAATCTTGATGACCCAAACTAAATAAATTTCAACAATCTTCAGCCTTGACGCTATAATTTTTGCAGCAATGGTTCCTAAATTCTACTAGCCCATTCTAGGATATTGAATTGAATCTTGGTGTGGATAGAAAGTAATAAATAGGTAGCATACCTATGGAAACCGTTCCAGGTGGCTTTCTGGAAGGAAAGTTGAAGAAGAGCAGGCGCGGACATCCAAACAGAGTGTTGATAGAGCCTGATCTCGAATTCCGACTCCTTGTGGATTAGTGTGTACTGCGGTGATTCGATCGCACTACAAAATGCCACCAAAAGCAGCAAGTTGACCACAAACACCGCCGCTGTCTTCTTCATCGCCATCATCTCCATTCCCCCTCGGCCTTCGCTCAACCTATCTTATGTGTCACGTTGCCAATACTGTTTCTTTTTTAATTTATTTTATTATTATTTTAGCCGTGTTTGCTCGTTTCGCTCTTTGTTTTTGCTGTTTAGACGAAAGGCAGTTTAATTATAGAATTGGAGCAGGTTTGGAGAAGGCAAAAATAGTTCGAATATACCAACGACTTATACCGTGACAAACTTTTGTTAGGTACTTAAATGATTTTTTTCCTGATAAATAAAAGTAGAATTAATCTCTATATACAAATCATTTAACTAAACAAGTCTAATAAGTCATATACACTCCCGCTCTCCTACTGTACGTTCTTCTTCTTCTCTTTCTTCTTCTTTGTCATTCTTTTGTCTTCTTCTTCTTCTCTTTCTTTTTTGTTATTTTTTCTTTAGTTATCGTCGTCACAAACACCATTTCCTCCTCTTTTTTTTTTTTCTCATTGGACTTTCTTCTCCTCCTTCCTTTTCCTCCTTCTCTTTCATCATCTTCATCATCGATATTCATCATGATCATCATCGTCATCGTGGTCTTCTTTTTATACGTATCGTCGTTATTGGTATCGTTATTTTTTATCATATTGATGACGTTGTCTGATCCAAAAACTTTGCCATAGAATTTTCTAAATTTTTCTTTGTTTTACTCTCTTAACAAGAATAAAAACAAAAAAAAAAAATCAAAGAAGAAGAAACACATAATGCTACAAAATTATTTGAAAGAAAATGAACATATATTCATTCAACTAAAGAAAGAAAGAAATAAGAAAAAAGAAAAAGAAAAAGATGCAGCATTAAAAAAAATATTTCTGTGTATTTATAACAAATTTCTATGTAAAACTAAGACATTTTGTGTATTGTTAAGAAATTTTGATGTATTTGTACTGATAAGTTCTGCATAATTCAAAACCCTTCCTCTTCATTTTCCTCATTTTTTGCTGCTTCTTCTTTTTCATTATTATCATCTTTTTTTTCTTATTCATCTTTTTCTTTTTATTTTACCTTCTCAAATTTTTTCTTGTTTTACTTTTTTAATAAGAATAAAAACAAAAAAAAAAAAAAAATAAAGAAGAAGAAGAAACACATAATCCTGCAAAATTACTTGGAATAAGATGAACTTACATTCATTCAACTAAAAGAAAGAAAAAAAATATAGCATTAAAGAAATATTTTTGTGTATTTGTAGCAAATTTCGGTATAAAACTAAGATATTTATGTGTATTTTTAAGAAGTTTTGGTATATTTGTACTAATAAGTTCTGTATAATTTAAAATTCTTCTTCTATCTCCTCCTCATCTTCTTCTTTTTCATCATCATCATCATCTCATCTTTTTTTTTTCATATTCATTTTTTTCTTCTTGTTTTATCTTCTAATGTTTCTTTTTGTTTTACTCTATTAACAAGAATAAAAACAAAAAAATCAAACAAAGAAGAAGAAAAAACACATAATGCTACAAAATTACTTAGAAGAGGATGAATCTACATTCATTTAACTAAAAGAAAAAAAGAAATAAAAAAAGAAAAAAATGCAGCATTAAAGAAAATAAATTTGTGTATTTGCAGCAAATTTCGGTATAAAACTAAGACATCTTTGTGTATTATTAAGAATTTTTGATGTATTTGTACTGATAAATTCTGCATAATTCAAAACTCTTCATCTTCTTCCTCATCATCTTCTGCCGCTTCTTCTTCTTCTTTTATTTCATCAGCATCATCATCTTCTTTTTTTTCTTATTAATGTTTTTCTTCCTATTTTACCTTCTCAAGTTTCTTCTTGTTTTACTCTTTTAATAAGAATAAAAACAAAAAAAATTAAACAAAGAAGAAGAAGAAACACATAATAATTACTTGGAAGAGGATGAATCTACATTCATTCAACTAAAAAAAGAAAGAAATAAGAAAAAAAAGAAGAAAAAATGCAGCATTAAAGAAAATATTTTTGTGTATTTGTAGCAAATTTCGATGTAAAACTAAGATATTTATGTGTATTGTTAAGAATTTTCGGTGTATTCTTCTTCTTCTTTTCCATCATCATCATCAACTTCTTCATTTTTTTCTTATTCACCTTTTCCTTCTTGTTTTACCTTTTTAAGTTTCTTCTTGTTTTACTTTCTTAACAAGAATAAAAAAAAATCAAACAAAGAAGAAGAAGAAACACATAATGCTGCAAAATTATGATGAACCTATATTCATTTAACTAAAAAAAGAAAGAAATAAGGAAAAAAAAGAAGAAAAAATGCAGCATTAAAAAAATATTTTTGTGTATTTGTAGCAAATTTCATTGTAAAACTAAGATATTGATGAGTATTGTTAAGAATTTTGGATGTATTTGTACGGATAAGTTCTGCATAATATAAAACTCTTCCTCTTCCTTCTCCTCATCTTCTACTACTTCTTCTTCTTCATCTTCTTATATTATTTTCTCATAATTTTTCTTGGGAGGAAAGATTAAACAAAGAAAAAAAACATACATAATATTGCAAAATCAATAGAAAGAGGAGGAGGCAAAAAATACAGCAACAACAGTAGCAATAAAAAGTACGACGAAGAGGAAGAAGAAGGAACACAATGAAAAAGAAGGAGGAGTGCAAAGAAGAAGAATAAGAAGGAGGAAGAGGAGGAAGAGGAGGAGGAGGAGGAACGCCGGATGGAAACGTTGGAGGAAGAATGGCGTAATTTTACGCTCGCGTTGTTAGAAAGGGGAGAGGGAGCAATAGGAAAAATATTTGAGTATTTAAGTTGTCTATTCAAGTTGTCTGGAATGATACAATATAAAAGGGTATTTATAGGTACTAAGAGAATCGTAATAATAAAGACGTAATCTCCTATAATAAATATTCAAATATACTAAATAATACTAATTGATCCTAACTGATCCTAATTATATTCTAGCATCCCCCCTCAAACTCAAGTAACAACATGAGTTTGAAATTTATTTAAAACAACGAAATAAAGAGAAAAAAAACTGCATAAACTAATAAAACGGGTGCAAACGGAACTGCCGGAAGAAAGCGCAGATGGAACTGCTGCTTGTCTGAAGGAAGCACAGATGGAACTGCCGCTAGTCTGAAGGAAGCGTAGACGGAACTGCTGCTTCTTTGAAGGAAGCACAGACGCAACTGCCGCTTGTCTAAAGGAATCGGAGACGCAACTGCTGCTCTCTGAAGGAAGTACAGACAGAACTACTGGAAAGAAATGCAGACGGAACTGCCACAAGGAAATACAGACGAAACGCAGACGGAAAACACAGATGAAACTGCCACGAGAGAACACAAACGGAACTGCCACGAGAGAACGCAGATGGAACTTCCACGAGAGAATGCAGATGGAACTGCCACGAGAGAACGCAGATAAAACTGCCGAAAGAGAGTGAAAACTATATGATTTCTTCATGAGAATAGGTAAGCAGCGAATGAGAATGGTGTTTGATCGTTCAACTCAGAAAAACAGAAGACAACGAGAATAAGCTAGTCGGTGAGGTGAAAAAGTATCAAAGGAGTGACAAAAGCTAAGGAAAAATGGCATAAAAAAAAGTGCAAAAACTACGGTAATTTTACCGCAAGGAAAATAACCTATCATCTTCAAGGAGGATACCATGGCTCTGATACCATGTTAGAAAGGGGAGAGGGAGCAATAGGAAAAAATATTTGTGAGTATTCAAGTTGTCTATTCAAGTTGTCTGGAATGATACAATATAAAAGGGTATTTATAGGTACTAAGAGAATCGTAATAATAAAGACGTAATGTCCTATAATAAATATTCAGATATACTAAATAATACTAACTGACCCTAATTGATCCTAATTATATTCTAACACGCGTTATGTAAGTCGGTTTTATTGGGTTAGGGTTAACTTATTTAGATTTGTTTGCCAAAAAAATTGTATGTATAGCAAGGCTAATAAAAATAATGGTATCTAACAAACAATTTGAAAATATTAAAATAACAAAATAATTTGAGAAGATATAAAAATTTAACAAACAAGGTTAAATGTCAAGTACGTTTTTATTTAATAAATTGAAAACTAAGATGAAGTTGTATAATGTAGCATAGTCTCTAAAGGAAGAAAAAATCGTATGGATAATTTGTATGGTGAGACACAACTTGCAAAATCGTGCACAATAAATAATCTTCCTTTGCATCATTATTTCGCGTGTAGAGTAAAATGAGAAAAGGTTTCTGCGTTTTTGTGAATGGAAGATAATAATTTAGTTGTAAGTTGCAATTTGGGACATAAAATACAAACACTCTTGCTTGAAATTTTATTTAAGCAGAATAAAGAGAAATTAACATTATGTGGTTGCAAGGAATGAAGTATGTGAGAATAAAGGCCAATGAATTAGACATCTCTGATTTTAAGTTTTGGTATACAGAAAAGGTAGAAATAGATAGAATAGGCATTATTGTTGATAAATAGTGAAAAAAGGATGTTTATTATTGTCGTGGTTACTTTTATCTTTTTATTGTTGTCAATTTTATTTTATAGGTGTCTAACATGGCATTTTGTTGTATAGTTGCGTAGTTTTAAAGTGTTCTGTAAAGAAAAAGGTTTAACCAATTGATTTTGAAAGAAGTTGATGTAAACTTTTAATCGACCCCATTAACAATATAGAAAAGAAAAGAAAAGATATGTTAATTTCTAAAGAGCCTTTAATAATTTTGTTCTTTAGAAACATAAATTGTAGTTAGGACAGAGAACTTTCTAAGTTTTGAAATAAAAGATACCATTCAATCTTGAAATCAATTCTTCTTGTTTCGGTGAGTTATGTAAGAACCGCAATTAATCAACTGGTTAATCAAGTGATTATATTGCCCCAAATTAGATTCCGAAAAGTTAGAGAGAGAATTTGAGGATTTAAAGGAGATTTTTGGACTCAGTGGATCTTTCTGAGTCAGAAAATGTATTTTCTATGAAAAACTGTGAAAAATCATGAACTGGCAATTGAACCAGTTGAACTGGTTCAAGCCTGCCCGGTGCTGCGCGAGAAAAAGTGAAAACAGTTGAAAACCTTAGAAAAACATTAGAAATGGAAAACCGGGCGTTAATTATAAAGGTTTGACTCGAAGTTGGGCCAAACGGGCTAAAAACGCTAACGAGTTGGACCGGGCCCAAGTTGGGCACATGTCCAACATATATAAGGGTTCATTAATGAACCCTTCACCCATAAACTCACACACACCAGCTGCAAAGAAGAGAGGAGAAGAGAGAAGAGCACTATTCACTTCTCCATTCAATCTGCGATATCTTGAGCTACGGTGCTCTAATTCGTGTGCCGTCAGTGGCTACGCGAAACTCTTGCTGAGCCCGTCCTTTCTATCTAATAATTGTGGTAATTTTCTCGAGTTTCCTTGCCCAGTTTTCGTGCCTTTGAGAATTTCGAGTTTTAGGGTTTGGTTTTGAGTGAAATCTTGTGTCTTGGGTGTTTTAGGTACACTCTAGCACTTGATTGTTAGTGGTTTTGGCTTTCAAAACTGTTGGGCAAGGTAAGAACTCTTGAAACCTTCATTAGATTATGTTTATGTTGAGCCCTAGTTTGATTAGTGATGTTTGGTGTGTATATAGCTTGTTTGATGTGAGTTTGGAGCTTGTTGGTGATTGATTGGAAGCTTGGATTGTGTTGGAAAGCTTGTTGGTGATCTTTGTAGTGCTCGTTGTGGGTAAAGGACATTTTGGAAATCGGTCAAGGTATGGTTTCGGTTTTCTCTATGTAGTATATAATATTTATGGACATTTAGGCTAGTGACCCATAGGATAGGATTGAATTTATGTGGATGTTGATGATGGTTAGTTGATGTTGTATGTTGAATTAATATGGTTATGTTGAGAAATAAAGATATTGAGATTACGATGTATGATAAATTGGGGTGAATGACTATTGTTGTTTATGGCTTAGAAGCATGAATGAGTTTGATGATAGAAAATTGATGTTGATATAATGATGAATGGTGAGTGTGTTGGTGGAAAGCTATTGATAATTGTGATATGATGATATTGATGTTGATAATGATGAGGTATGATGAGAGATTGGTATAAATTGTGGTTTGTGACCCAAGAGGGTTATTTTTGGTGAAAAATGGATTTTGGAGTGACTTTAAGTGGTTTGGTATGATTTAGAATGTGTATGGTAAGAAATTGTATAAATGGTGAAGTTTGGTAAAATTGAGTTTTTGGTAAACTTTGTTCGATCATAACTTTTGCCTCGGTTTTCGAAACTGATTGAAATTTATTTAGAATTAAAGATCTTTTAAAACCCTTTAAATCGATATAAAGTTTGTGAAAATTAGAATTTTGTAGAGAAAGCTATGATCATTCAAAGTTGGTGTTAAAAATCTGAAATTCTGCAATGTTGCAGAATTTCATGATTTCTGATATGTGCGGGCGCACATCCTTGTGCGGACGCATACCCTGCGAAAATTTTGACCTGTGCGGACGCACACACCTGTGTGCACGCACAGGCAGGGAAGTGCGTTCTGTTCGCAGCGCTAGCACAGCTTGTGCGCGCACATATCCAAGGAAAAACTTCAACCTGTGCGGACGCGCACGTCGGGAAGGTCAGTCTGTTGGGGGCACTGGCACAGGTCGTGCGGGTGAACAGATTCTGAAAATTTTGTCACCTGTGCATACACACACCCCTGTGCGTACGCACATATCTTAAAACTTCCTGGGCGTGCGCACGCACACACCCCTGTGCGGCCGCACACCCCCTGTTTCTCAAATTTTGTTTGTTTTTCAACTATTCTTCCTTCCCAACAAGGTTGTAAGTTTCTATAACACCATTCTAGGACTTTTGGGCCTAGTTTTGAGTATTAGAACATGGGATATAACCTAAGGGTTCTAGTAGATGATTTAATGATAAATTAGAGAACGGAGGCCTAGGTTTCTGGTGTGCTGAGAATGGGTTGGGTGGAGATTTAAGAAGGATTGGTATATGAGATGAGAACTGAGGAACTATGAGTTCGGAATGGAAATCATGAATTGAGGATGGTTGAGATGAGTCGAGGACTCGTAGAGAAATGATGATATTGATGAGTATTGAGAATTGATAACTGAAAGTGATTTGAGATGAGAAATGGTAATGTCTGGTGATGATTTGACGATGAGGAAATGATTGGATTATATGAGAGTGTGTGGAGCCTATATCTCTGGCGTGGCAGATGTTTCTGTCGCATGACTTGTTGAATGTTGAGAGTGTGCGGGGCCTATATCTCCGACGTGGCAGATTATTCTGCTGCATGATTTGTTGTGGTTGGTTCTTTCTCTGCTGCAGGAAGTGTGTGGGACCTATATCCCCAGCGTAGTAGACTCCATACTACATGAGTGTGCAAGGCACTATATCCCTGGCGTAGCAGAAGAGCTGCTGCATGAGTGTGCTGGGTACTATATCCCTGGCATAGCAGAAGAGCTGCTGCATGAGTGTGCAGGGCACTATATTCCTGGCGTGGTAGAAAAGGCTACATCCAGGAGGATGTGTTGGGTTGGCATTTATGGACCAACAAGTGATATCACGAGCCAATAGGATAGACATTCATCATATGCACTTCTTATGTGCTTGTTTGCTTTGATTACTTGAGTTTGCCTAAATGTATAATATGCTTACTTGCTTCTTGAATTACCTGTTATATATTTGAAGATTACCTGTGTTTTACTTGCTTGTATTATCTGTGTTTGTATGGACTTTGAGGAGGTTAGGTAGGCAGTGGCGATGGGATCGCACGGAGAGTAGGATGGCGAAGGCTGTGGGACAGCGGTGAATAGTTTAGTTAGCAATCCCCTAAGATAGATTTCCTTCTATATGCTATTAAGGTTTTAAGTCAAGATAAGATTTATGTATATATGCTTTATGGTTTTTAGTATGCTTTAAGATGAAACATTGTGATGGATATGGAGCTTAGGATTGCCTTCGGTGTCCCGGGGTCTTATATCCTATATCACTGGGCACTGTTACGATACTGAGAACCTCCCGTTCTCATACTATATATTTGTTGTGTTTTTCAAATGCAGGTCGCAACTGATAAACCCCATATTTAGGGTTTATCTTGTGTTGAATTTAGAGGGTTTTGTCAACCTTTCTCCTATTTATCCAATTGAATAGCATGGTTTTATAACTTCTCCTTTAATTGTGCTTAAGAGTGAAAACATGCTTTTTAGGACTCAAAATATCTAAATTTAATTCACCTTGATTCCATTAGATGCCTTGATATATTTGATAAGTGATTTCAGATTTAGGAGGCAAAGATTGGATCAAGGGAATGAAGGAAAAGCATGTAAAAATGGAGAACTCATGAAGAAATGAAGGAATCGCAAAAGCTGTCAAGCCGACCTCTTCGCACTTAATCGACCATAACTTGAGCTACAGAGGTCCAAATGATGCGGTTCTAGTTGCGTTGGAAAGCTAACATCCGGGGCTTCGAAACTCTATAAGATTTGCCACAGATGCTACACGTATGCTGACGCGAATACGCACTGTACACGCACACGTTGTTGCTGCCATATGATCCACTTAAAGCAATTAGTGGCCAGCGAATTCTAAAGCCTTGTGGGCCCAATCCAACTTATTTCTTATGCTATTTGACCCAAGGTTTGAAGGGGAATGAGACATCTAGTCATTAGTTTAGTTTTATTTTAGTTTTATCATGCTTTAGTTAGTTTCTAGAGAGAGAAGCTTTCACTTCTCTCTAGAATTAGGAGTAGGTTAGATTTAGATTAGGAATTCTTAGATCTAGGTTAATTTCATGCTTTGATTTATTTTTTCTTTTGCAATTCTTCTTCTTCTACATCTCTTCTCTCTACTTTAGCATTTAATTCTTGTAATTATTTACTTTTATGTTGATGCACTTTTGTTCTTCCATTTTCCTTTAATGCAATTTATGATTCATGTTCCTTTATTGTTGATTTGATTTGTTGTTGTTTAATTCCTTGCAATTGAGTAGTGTAGATTTACTTTCCTTGCTATTTTACTATGTTTTCCTTTTATGCCTTCCAAGTGTTTGGTGAAATGCTTGGTTGGATTTTAGTGTAGATTTACATTCCTTGCAATTTTACTATGCTTTCCTTTTATGCCTTCTAAGTATTTGATAAAATGCTTAGTTGGATTTTAGAGTAGAATTTTAGTGCTCTTGGCTTGGGAAGGTAACTTAGGAACTCTTGAGTTACTAATGTCCAAGTGATTGACGATTGGGAGCCATTAACTCTAGATCTCACTAATTGATTTGGTGTAGAACTAGGACTTATGGACTTGGATTGACATAGCTCATTTGACTTTCCTTTATTAGTTAGAGGTTGACTTAATGGGGTTGATCCTTGCCAATTCTCATGTTGTGGTTAGTGATTAGGATAGAGATCCTTGACCATCAAACCTTGCCAAGGCCTTTTTGTTATTTGAATTTCATTTCCATTTACTTTTCATGTTTCTTATCAAAAAACCCCAAAATACCTCATAACCAATAACAAGATACTTCATTGTAATTCCTAGGGAGAACGACCCGAGGTTCCATATTTCAGTTTATAGATTTTAGGGGTTTGTACTTGTGACAAATAAATTTTTGTATGAATAGACTATTGTTGGTTTAGAAACTATTTTGCAACGAGATTTCATTTGTGAATTCTAAACCACACAAAAGTCTGTTCATCAAAATGGCGCTGTTGCCGGGGAGTTGGAATGGTGTTGTGTTATTGGTTATTGTATATATGTGAATATTGTGAATAGCTTGATTTTTGAATTGCTTGTTAGTTTTTGCTAGTTTTAGGATTTTGTTTGATTATTTCTTATTAGCTTTAGTTTCTTATTTCCTCTTGCTATCATGAATTCTCACTTTGGCGATGAGCTTGGTTCTAATTGTGTTGTAGGAAATGTGAACTTCAATGATGACACTCATTATGGATGGAACACTTCAAGATGGAAGGAGCCTCAAGGAATTAATCATTCCTATTGGCAACAACCTCCGGATGCGTATAGGTATAATTTCCATCCTAATGTATGTCAATTCAATGGCTATGGTGAAACCTTTTGTGATAATCAACTACCACCATCATATGCCTATAACTCTTATCCTCAACATGAACCTCAAGCATTATCACAAGCCTCTCCATACCAAACACTTTCCTATGATCCATATCCATCATATGACCAATCACCCATACCATATTCTCATGACCATTATGAGCAAGAACCTTTGGAACCACCACAACCTTATCATGACTACTATGAAGAACCATCTCAATGCACACCATCTCCATACCCTTACCAAGAAGAACCACCTTCCTACTATGAACCCTCTCTCCAAAATGATGAACCCTCTCATCCACCCCAAGACCCAATAGATGATTCTCTCACCTTGCTACTTCAAGGACAAGCGGATATGCAAAGGAACACTTTAGAGTTTGTAACTAACTTGACCAAGGTAGTGCATACTTTAGCCTACCAATGCTTGAACACTCAAGGTGCTTCCATGGCCACATGTGAAGAATCAATTGAAGACCATAGCATGAAGGAGAGATTGGAAACCCCGGTGGGTGATGAGGGATGCCACTTTGTGTTAGAAAAATTGGAGAAGCCTATGGTTATTGAAGAAAAAGAAGAAGTGGTTGAAGATTTAGGAGATGTTGAAAGTCCATGGGAATGTAGCATCAAGGAGCACTCTTCCAAGAAGCTTGATATTGATGTTGATGAGGGTGCGCAACCTCCAAGGCATATCATAGTTGGAGACTTGGAAGGGGTTTATCAAGAGATGGATTCAATCATGGATGAATTTCTCTCTACAATGGAATCCTCTCCTATTGGACATGAAGTTGAAATTATAGAAGAATGTGCACAACCTCCCATACCCTTGGTGAGCAATGAGAAAGAGAGCGAATCGGAAGAAAGCTACCAAGGAGAAAAAAGTTGAATTGGTGTATATCGAAATTGAAGAATATGAAGAGGTTGATCAAGAGATGAATTCATTTATCAATGAATTCCTATCCAAAATTGAATCACCTCTCATTGGGCAAGAAATTGAAGTTCTTGAAGACAACACCAAGCCAAGTGATAAAAGGAAAAAGGTTGAAATTGAAGAAGCTTGCGAAGAGGTGGAAGTAACTAAAGAAGAGCCTAAAGAAGTAGACCTCGCGTTGTCTAAGTGTGGGGAGGTTTCCCTCCCCAAGTCACCATCCAACACAACATTCAAGTGGGTAAAATTCTTATCCCTAAGCTTCACTTTCTCACTTGAATATGGTTTGATTGAAAATGATGGTCAACTTAGAGCTCTTTGTGGAGTTAAAAGTAGAAGAGAGTTGTGTAGTGGTTGGAAACATCGTTCTAAGTTCATGATGGTTGCATGCTCAAAGTTGTATAGTAATGATTGGTGGAGAACCAAATTGCATGGGTCTAGGAAGTTGTTTGGAACCTTCTATAAGAATTCTAAGGTCATGCCACCCGGATGGAATATTGATGACCAACTCAAGGACGGGTGTCAAAACAAAGTGTGGGATCCCAGATCGCACAAGGAAAATCAAATTTGGGAGCTCATGGTTTGTGAAGAAATCCATCAAAGCTTGAAGATATTAACTTTGAAGAATGGAGCTTATTGGAGATTCAAGCATTGATGGATGTTCAAAGATAGCTTCAAGCACAAGCCTCCTTGATAAGAAGCTCCCCATAAGTCCAACTTAAGGACAATAAATAAAAGTGCTAGGTGGGAGACACCCCACCATGGTAAACTCTTTCCATTCTCTTGTATGTCTACCTGATAAGTGATTTGAGTTGCCATCATAGGTAGTTTTCTTCTTTAATATACTCTTATACATTTTGTTTTGATTGATAGGTTGTTATAGTGTGTTTTGATTGGTTTAGATTGTTGTTAAAGTAGGTTACTTGAAGTGCAAGTTGTGTTTGTTTTGACTTTGAAAATTTTTCAAAAACTTAAAGATTTTTGTTAAATTTGAATTTTGGTTGCTTTAGAGTGTTTATAGGTTAGGAGAGTGTCAAATTCTATTTCTATGCTTCTAAACAAAAAAACGCCATGCGCGCGTACGCGCACTGCGCGCGTACGCGTGCATTAAGCATTTTCACCAATCCGCGCGCACGCGTGGATTGAGAAATTCTACCCCCAAGCCAAAAACCCGAGAGTTGTGCGAACGCTGCGCGCGCATTGTGCCTTTGGCACAAAACCACTGACGCGTATGCGTACATGACGCATACGCGTCACTCTCAAAAAAAAAAAAAAGAAAGCCATCGACGCGCGCGTGCCATGCGCGCGTACGCGTCGATTTGCACCCTATTTTTCTCCTTTCTCCTTTCTCCTTTCTTCTTCTTTCTTCTTTTCTTCTTCTTTCTTTCTACCTTTCTTCTTCCTCTCTTGAAATAAAAATATTTTTATTAATAAAAAAAATAAATAAATAAAAATAAATAAATAAATAAATAAATAAATAAATAAAATTTTTTTATTTCTTTTCTTCCATTTTCTTTTATTTCATTTGCTTACTTTCATTCATTGCATTTTAATTTTGATTTTATAGCTTGTTCTAATTTTCTCTCTTTAAGTTTCTTATTTTAATAATGGTGTTGAATTTTTCTATTCAATCGCTGAGAACTTCTTGCATTATTTTGGTGCCTCTTGACTTGTTTGATATTGATGGGTGATGAAAACTTTTAAATCAATGCTTCATCTTTTATGTCTTTTATGACCCACTTTTTCTTATTTGATCTTGATGCTCAATATGCTCTTCATGCTTTGACTTTACTCTTGCATCAAGTATTAGTTAATATGCCATTAGCTTATATTGCTTTCTCACTTACATGCGTAGCTAACATGTAGTGAGAACCGTACTCTTATTTGGCATTAACCCTCGCCTATGCTCTATTTGTTTTGATATCTTTGTTGTAGGCTTAATTTTCTTTCTTTTTCTCTCCTTTTAGGTTGGCCACCAAGAAAGGAGGAAAAGGAAAAGCTTCAAGATGGGGCAACGAACAAGTCATCCGCACAACCTTTCGGAGAAGCTCATAAATTGTAGCAACCCATCCACCTTGCTCTTCTTTGCATGCACCGAGGACGGTGCAATCTTCAAGTGTGGGGAGGTCGTCCGACCGATCTCCATGGGTAATAATTTCCTTTTCAACACCAATTCTTAGTTTTCTTTGATAGATTAGTTATTGCATTGCATGATAGGTTGCATGTTAGTTAGAATTTGTACATATTTTTGCTACTTCTTTCTTATTAGGACTACTTGGTTAGGGTGATGATTTCTTTTCCAAGAAATTGTTTTTAGGGCAACCTACCAATTTAAAAACTTTTTGTTGAACTTGCTTGAAAGAATTTATTTTGGAACATAGTTTTTGAGCTAAGAACACAAGCTTGTGAGATTTGAGCCTAATGGTGTGGTTACATCTTATAACCACTTATTTACCTTCTTGTGTGCATTATTCTCTTTCTATGATTGTAAATTTGATTTGTTTGATTTTTTTATGTCCATTATTTTGTGTATTCATGCATTTATATGATTGAGGCCATCATTTCATTTAGCTCACTTACCCAAATAGCCTTACCTTTTATCTCCCATTGTTAGCCAATTTGAGCTTACGATTAACCCACTTTGTTCATAATTTTAGCACATTACAAGCCTTAAAGCGAAAAACAATAAAAGTTCTTATTTGGATCTTTGATTAGCTTAGGCTAGAGTGTGTGTATCATTCAAGTGTGGGAATCTTGGGACATTGGGGGAATAAAAGGGTAGTTTTGTATTTCTATTGTAAATATTGGGAATTGGGTACATGCTCATGTGTAATGAATGTAAAACCTTATGCATTGATGATCTTGTATATAAAAAAAATGAGAAAAAAGGAAAAAAAAAACAATATGGAAAAGAAAAAAAATAGAAAAAAGAAAGAAATAAAGAAAAAGAAAGAAATAAAAAGGGACAAAATGCCCCAAAGCAAAGCTCAATAAGGGTCAATGCATAAGTGTTGTGAAATGAAAAGGAGTACATGAGTATGTGAAAAAGTGGTAAAAATAGGTAGTTAGGTTAGCTTTAAAATTGTATAGGATGTCATAGGTTAGGTGGGAAGTTTAAGCTTATCAAAGATTCAAATTTTAAGCTCACTTAACCATATATGCATCCTACCTTGTCCCTAGCCCCATTACAACCTATGAAAAGACCTCATGATACTTGTATGCATGCATGAAATATATGTTGATTGTTATAAGAAAAACAAATCTTAGAAAGCATGATTAGGGAAGAATTGAGAGAATCGACCCTACACACTTGAGCGACTAGAGTGCAAACACTTCCGGTGAGGGTTCGATGCTCAATTCCTTGATTCCCAGCTTTCATGAGCATTCTTCTTGCAAGTCTACTTGAACTTCATTTTGATATTTAGATTGGTAGGATTCATGAGTCGTCATAGGACCTTAGCCCTACTTGTGCATGTATGTCTTGGAGATTGAATTATTTTTAACCAAGTAGGTAGAATCATTTTGCATTTAGTTGCATGCATATAGATAGGTGCATTTAGTTAGATCTCATTGAATAAATGTTGATACCCTTTGCTTTCTCTTGGTTTAAGCATGAGGACATGCTTGGTTTAAGTGTGGGGAGGTTGATAAAACCCATATTTAGGGTTTATCTTGTGTTGAATTTAGAGGGTTTTGTCAACCTTTCTCCCATTTATCCAATTGAATAGCATGGTTGTATAACTTCTCCTTTAATTGTGCTTAAGAGTGAAAACATGCTTTTTAGGACTCAAAATAGCTAAATTTAATTCAACTTGATTCCATTAGATGCCTTGATATGTTTGATAAGTGATTTCAGATTTAGGAGGCAAAGATTGGATCAAGGGAATGAAGGAAAAGCATGTAAAAATGGAGAACTAATGAAGAAATGAAGGAATCGCAAAAGCTGTCAAGCCGACCTCTTCGCACTTAATCGACCATAACTTGAGCTACAGAGGTCCAAATGATGCGGTTCTAGTTGCGTTGGAAAGCTAACATCCGGGGATTCGAAACTATATAAGATTTGCCACAGCTGCTAGACGTATGGTGACGTGTATGCGCACTGTATGCGCACGCATCGTTGTTGCCATATGATCCACTTAAAGCAATTAGTGGCCAGCGAATTCTAAAGCCTTGTGGGCCCAATCCAACTCATTTCTGATGCTATTTGACCCAAGGATTGAAGGGGGATGAGACATCTAGTCATTAGTTTAGTTTTATTTTAGTTTTATCATGCTTTAGTTAGTTTCTAGAGAGAGAAGCTCTCATTTCTCTCTAGAATTAGGAGTAGGTTAGATCTAGATTAGGAATTCTTAGATCTAGGTTAATTTCATGCTTTGATTTACTTTTCCTTTTGCAATTCTTCTTCTTCTACATCTCTTCTCTCTACTTTAGCATTTAATTCTTGTAATTCTCTACTTTTATGTTGATGCACTTTTGTTCTTCCATTTTCCTTTAATGCAATTTTTGATTCATGTTCCTTTATTGTTGATTTGATTTGTTGTTGTTTAATTCCTTGCAATTGAGTAGTGTAGATTTACTTTCCTTGCTATTTTACTATGTTTTCCTTTTATGCCTTCCAAGTGTTTGGTGAAATGCTTGGTTGGATTTTAGTGTAGATTTACATTCCTTACAATTTTACTATGCTTTCCTTTTATGCCTTCTAAGTGTTTGATAAAATGCTTAGTTGGATTTTAGAGTAGAATTTTAGTGCTCTTGGCTTGGGAAGATAACTTAGGAACTCTTGAGTTACTAATGTCCAAGTGATTGACGATTGGGAGCCATTAACTCTAGATCTCACTAATTGATTTGGTGTAGAACTAGGACTTATGGACTTGGATTGACATAGCTCATTTGACTTTCCTTTATTAGTTAGAGGTTGACTTAATGGGGTTGATCCTTGCCAATTCTCATGTTGTGGTTAGTGATTAGGATAGAGATCCTTGACCACCAAACCTTGCCAAGGCCTTTTTGTTATTTGAATTTCATTTCCAATTACTTTTCATGTTTCTTATCAAAAAACCCCAAAATACCTCGTAACCAATAACAAGACACTTCATTGTAATTCATAGGGAGAACGATCCGAGGTTCCATACTTTGGTTTATAGATTTTAGGGGTTTGTACTTGTGACAAACAAATTTTTGTATGAAAGGACTATTGTTGGTTTAGAAACTATATTGCAACGAGATTTTATTTGTGAATTCTAAACCACACAAAAGTCTGTTCATCAGCAACCCACCTCGGTGAATTGTTTTGGATGGTGACAGAAGCGGAGGATCTTGGATTGATTTGGAGTCTTTTTGGTTTATCTTGTTTATACATCTCTCTTTTGTATTTTGTTTAGCCTAGAGGCTTGTATTTGAGAGAACAAACTTGTATAAGCTGTTTTTTCAACTGTCAGGTTTCTGTATAGTTCTGTATATCTGTATATGGCTAGCCGGCTTAAACTCCGCGAGTCGAGACTAGTTTTCTATGATATTATATACTTATATTTTGTTGTATCTTATCTGTTTCTTGTGCCTTAAGATAGTAGCTTCATTAGTACATTTTGCGCTTTTGAAATCCTGGTTTTGAGCTATATCTTTCATCGGGCTTTTAGATTATATTATTTCTTTTATATATTATACGTATGAGCTTTAGAACTGTCATAATCTCTGATTAACCTTTGCTTTATGGCGCGAGGTAAGGTTTAGGGTAATTAGGGGGTTACAAGTTAGCTCTCTTGTGATATGTGACTTTTGATTCTCTTTATTTCCATCATTTAATTAATTTTCTTTTTTGGTGCTAGAACTAAGAATGAAAAACATAAAAGAAGAAAAAGGAAAAGACTCTAAGCTACATTACGCTGCAAAGTCTGCTCTGGGGGTGCAAGCAATAGAGAAGAAATTGTTTCCCACTGAGCTCCCTGCCTTGCCAACCAGTCAGCGGCCATGTTTGTCTCCCTTTGAATCAAATTGAACCTCATTGACCAGCTCGAAAATTCTTGGAAGCACATCAAGGTCCGCATGTCCTTCAGGGAGCTTCCAATGATTTACCAAGAAATATGCTTCTGCCGAATCTGTCTCACACTCAATTAGAACACTACCACCTTCGAAAGCTAATGTAGAGCTCTATACGCTGTCTCTAATGCAGAGCTGATCCCATTTTTAAAAGTTGAATCATTCCTATTCTGCCAGAGACTCCATAAACCGGCCACAAACCTTACTGAGTTCCTTCTGGCAGTGTTGTCCTAGAGCCAACGATGGAAATTTGCTTTGCATAGAAGGCCACACTATCAAAACCATGAAGCTCCCAAACATCTCTTACTTTAGGACAATCACGTAATCAATGCAGGCTATGCAGCAAAGTTTCTGCACGTTGAAGACAACACTGACAAAATGAATTTGATAAAGAACCCACGTCCCAAATCAAAATTTTCCTTAAAATCTCAGCTGCTTTACTTTCAAACAGAGGATGAAGCACTCCCTGGTAGTCCCTGCTTTGCCTCAAAGATGTTACGGTTCTTTAAATATTTGTACCCAACGCTTGTCATGATGATGAAGGATTTGCCAAACCAACTTGCCAAATGCCAAGAAGAGCAATATTAGCAATCTGAGAATCCTGAAGAGCTAAGATGATATCAGCTACATTTACTACTATGCTTATAATTACGTTCATAGTAATCCAAATCTTTAAACAAAAAGTGATATAAGATGATCTTCTAAAAAGTAGTAGGACTATTGAGATAAATAATAAGAATTATTCTCCACATCTAAGTAATTTTAGCATCCAAGTTTATCCAAGTTATTTAGAGTCACGCATTTTTTTTCCGTTTTATTTTCCATCCGCGCTTCTTCTTCTTCACCCCTAATGCTACGTCTTCTTCTTCTTTTCATCAATTTTTTATTATATTTCACTTTCGTTATCATCGTCACCACCATCACCACCACCTCCTCCTCCTCTTTCTAATTCTTTTCTCATTTTTTGTTCATAATTCAATTTTTGTTTGTGTGTTTGTTTTCAAATTGAGTTTATGTGTCGCAATCATTAAATAATTTCGGTTCATCCTGCATTTAAATAAGATGCACTTGGTCTGTTCTTGTTTTGAAACGAGTTTACATTATGAATTTAATTTTCGGTTCATTCTGAATATAATTTCAGTTCATTTCTGAATATAATTTTAGTTAATTTCTGAGTGAATTATTTTGTTATGATTCTTCTTGTTTCACGATCTTGAGAGGAATAAAACCAAGAAAAAAGAAGAAAAATCAAACAAAAAAAGAAGAAACAAGAAAAAAAATTCCTCAAAACTTCTCATCATGTTCTTTTTTTTCTTGTTTTGTTCATCTAATCAAACAAAGAAGAAGAAACAGATAATGCTGCAAAATTACTTTATGAATTTGGATGTGTTTTAGTTCATAATTCAATTTTATTTGTGTTTGTTTTTGAATTAAGTTTGTGTGTCGCAATCATTAAGTAATTTCGGTTCATTCTGAATTTAAATAAGGTGCATTTTGTTTTGAAACGAGTTTACATCCTGAAATTAATTTTTGGTTCATTTTGAATATTATTTCGGTTCATTCTAAATATAATTTCGGTTCATTTTGAATATAATTTTGTTTCATTTCTGTTCTGCACAATTCAAAACTCTTCTTCCTCACCTTTTAATGCTTCTTCACTAGGGAGATAAGAAGGAAAAAAAAATACAGTAGCAACAACAAAAGAATAACGATAAGGAGAAAACATGTGAAGAAGAAGGAATGTGAAAAAAAGGAGGAGGAGGAAGGCGAAGAAGACACCCCGTGCATAAACGAGCATAAGGAAAAGAAGAATGCTCCATGCGTAAATGAGCGTGAGAAGAAAAAGAAGATGCGTGTGTAATTACGCTCTTTTAATGAGAGTGATTTTTGTTGATGTTGGATCTGCAACTTAAATAAACTTTGATGAAAAAATATTTAGATATGTAGCAATCCTGGAATAATAATAATAATAAAACATGTAAAGTTTATATCAAAAAATTTGTAAATAATTATTTTCATGTGACGATCTTGTTTTAATGAAATATTTTAAATATTTTTCTAAAAAAATATATATTAATCTTATTGTCTTATAAATATTCCAACAATTTATATTTATTTAGAGAAAAAGAATTATAGAATTGTGATGAATACAATTTTAACTTATTGAGAATGCTTTTTATATGGAGCTAATAGTCAACAAAATTTATATATATATTTTTTGACAATACTCTTACTACTATATTTTTTATTTTATATTTTTTATTTTACTTTAATGATAATGATTAACATCTTAAGTATCTCCACTAATATATAATTTATTTTTATTACTTTAAAATATAATATCATTTGCCATTCAGATGTTTTTGCTGCAAAATTCCATTTCACTTCCTACTTTTCTAATTATTAACAAATACAATAGATCTTTGGGGAGAAAAGGTCTATCAAGCATACTCTCCATAAATCTTCTTTACATGTACAATTGATATTTGGAAGAATACATATCAAATGTCATCAAGGAAGCAATAAACTCAATCTCATTTTTGCCTCTTGTATTTCAGAAAAGAAAAGGTAAAATATGCTTTTTGTCTCTAACATTTTTAAAAATTTTTAAAATTACCTGTAATGTTAGTTTAATTCAATTTTATCCCTAACGTTTGAAATAGTTTTAATTTTATTCTTACTGTCAAATTTTTACCAGTCAACAGTTAGTCAATTTTTTTCCAATTTTAACCCTAAGAAAAACCTTAATCCTAAATGCCCACCATCTCCATCACTCTAACCCTCACTCCCACTCCTTTATTGTCACTGTAACGGCCTAGCCTCGAAGAAACGGTGCTTTTTCGAGATCAAACAGAATTTTTATGAAATTTTTAAAAATTTTAGTGCATATAAGCACCTCTGTTGCACAGGTGCTGTGTCATCAAGCTGCTGACTCACCAGCTTGATTGCACCAGACAACTCTCCTAATCTAAGTAAGCATGTCACGAAAAGTTGCGTTTTTGAGTTACTTTGGGGCCGAATTTCAAAATTCTGATTTTCGTGGTTAGTCTCATTGTGACGAGCCAGTCCCGAATTTTGAGAGAAAAATTATATTAATATAATATTCATATATTATTATTTTATTTAGATTATTATATTATTATATTCTCTACTGTGATTAATGTTGATCTATGTTTAGTAATATAATAACTGAGCTAGAAATCTACCGGTAATCGATAATACCGGCATTCTTAGATGAACTTAGCAATGCTAATGCTTCATCATATATCTTTTATCCTCAAGAATATCATGTTACTAGTGTCATTTATACTAGTAAAGCTCATGCTTATCCTGTAGTAGTGTAATATGATGTATCTAGTTTTAATAATTATCTTCTGAATGATATTTTATTATTAAACTCTGATGAGTCAGCACCCTATGACGCGTGGCTCTCCCAGAGTTAGCTACCACGTGTTTCCTTTCTTGCTCTCCAAGAAAAGGTTCCTTAAGAGAAAGTAAGAAATACTTGTGTTCTAACACATCTAGCTTCAGTATTTATCCTTTCTTGAGATATTTTTACACCAAACTTTAGGATAATGCTTATCCTAACCCCACGGATCCCTAGGCTCATCATTACCATCACCTTTTCTTCCAAGGCAAGCCAAATTTCGAAAATTTCTTGAGAGAGAAATGGAAGAACTTCCATGAAAACTTCCATGAACACCTGAGCTTCAACCTCCGTCCTTTCTCAAACTAAAACCCCTACCAAAAATCTAATCCAACCAAAGTGTTCACCTCTTCCTCCTCTTCATTTCTATGTCACTTTTCATGGATTAAATAAAGGTATAATGGCTGCTCCTCCTCCTTGAAGTTTCAGCAATGGTGGAGAAATCAAGCTAATGATGTTTTCTTCATGTTTTCTCTTAGGATCTCTTGTTCACTCACCATAAGCTCTAAGAAAATGTAATTTCTAGCTGCTTTAAGGTGAGAATAACCTTTTTTTCATCATCATGAAGCTTCAGCCTTCATGATTCATATGATTCTAAAGTTATTTTTGATGTTAAAATAGGCATAAAAGTGCTTTTGGAAGCTTGTTTTGGGTTCAACTTTTGGGCAGCAGCAAAGGAGATAAGGTTTGGTAAATTAATCAATGATTGGCTATGTTCTTGATGTGTGAAATTCAATCTTGTTGCTTGAGATTTGATTTTGAGTGTTTGTGTGATGGTTTGATCATGAGATCTTGTTGTTTAATGCTTGAAAATCAAGTTTATGATGGTTTTGAAGTTTCTATTGTTGCTGCTGGAAAACGTGGCTTTCCAGCCATAAAATTCATGATATTTGATGCTTATTTGATGTGTATTTAATGTCTGAAATATTGCTCTTTGGTTTCATAAAAATCAGGTAAAAATCGGTTACCGAAAAGATTGAAAAACTAGCTGAAAATCAAGTGGAAATCTGATGAACTTTTGGAAAAATATTTTGGATTTTTGGAAGGATGTGAAAATGTTTATTTTGATGATTTTGACGTCAAAATGTAATTATTAAAAAGTTTGGAGTTGAAAGTTAATTAAAGAAAAGTTAAGGGGCCAAAGTGCAAATATTAAAAGTTAAGGGGTCAAGATGCAATTTCCAAAAAGTTCAGGGGTCAAAATGTAATTTTTGATAGTTGAATAAAATATTATTATTTTATTAATAATAATAAAATATTGATAAAAAGGCAATTTTTCCTTAAAGCCTCAGGAAGGTAGTGTTGAGTCCAAAATTTCTTAATGCTCTTATTTAAACACCTAAGAAAAGGTATAAGAGAAGGTATTGAGGTATGTCAGGTAATGAAAAAGGATTTAGAAGCTTGCAGACATGTTAGAAAGGAAAATAGTTAAAAGCTATATAGCTGTGTGTTTGACCTCACAGAATAAGTAGAGAGTTGTTATTCCTGTAAGCCGAAGTTCACCTACAGTGAATATCAATTGTGTATCTTAGGGTGTTGCTCCTGTAGGCCGAAGTTCACCTACAGAGAGTTGTGATTCCTATAAGCCGAAGTTCACTTACATGGGTGCCATTTCTGTAAGCCGAAGTTCACTTACAAGGGTGCCGTTTCTGTAGGCCGAAGTTCACCTACAGAAAGTTGTTGTGTTGTGGTTAGACTATTCCTGTAAGCCGAAGTTCACTTACAGGAGTGCTATTTCTGTAGGCCAAAGTTCACCTATAGAGATAAAGCCATATCTAGGACTAGTTCCTAGGTAATGTCAGGTTGCAGGGTGTAAACCGACACGTGAGATCATGGCCTGCATAGGACAAACATCCATCATACTTGGTTGTGCATTTTCTCGTTATGATTGTTGTATGAATGTGTGATTTCTTTGTTTGTATTCTATTCTTTATGTCTGTGTTTTATTTTCTTGTTTTCTTTGTTGTGTTCTGCTTTCTAATTTCTTAGTTTCTTTATTTATCTGTATCTTCTGTTAACTGCTTCTCTGTATTATGCTATTTGTCTGCTAAGCAACACAGAATTAATGAACTTAGCTAATAACCCCGGCTTTACTAAGAACTCCCCAGTTCTAACCCCTTCTCTCTCCCTTCCCCTTTCAGATGGAAGCATGAGTACCGTACCGTAGTTCGCTGATGAACATTCGCAAAGAGGATTCCACTCTAGATAGTCTTCTGAGTCTAGGGTGAATCTCGTTTTTTATTTATATGTATACACTGTGAGACCAACCAATGTTTGCACCCCATTCATATGTGAACTTTAACCTAAATCCTATGTACGAGACTCCTGTTATGTGGCTATGTGATGAAGTACCAGTGAGACGTCATATGACAACGTATGATCGTGCAGAGGAGTAATAGACGATGCTCCACCTTTTGATGATGTTCCACTTGACTCGAGTTTTGAAGACTTAGAACATACTTTCCCTCGCTTTAGTAGTTTAGAGGACTAGGTGAGTATAGAGTCTAGGCTAGCCTGGGTGCCAGCTTAGGGACTTCTTGAATAGGTCAGGGCCTGGGATATTGTATGTATATATATGTATATAGTATTATCTAGCTATATCTAGGGGTGTCCTAACTAAAGATCTTTACTCTAATAAAGGCTAGATAACTGAATGTTGTTAACTGTTTAAAATGTGTATAAGTATGGTTGTTTATAACTGTTGTTTCTGTTATTATCTGAGAATTGATTGTGAATAATTCCGTTTATTAGTCCAAATGTTTTTTTAAAAAAATTACCCCGCAAAATAACAACTCTTTAGCAATGAATCAGGCTCATATAATAAGTAATAGATAATAATTAGGAAGACAAGTTGGTAGCACTCAGTTTCCGGTATGATCTAGACATACTGAAAATTGGGTCGTTACAATTTGGTATAAGAGCGGTCTTTCTTGTTAGAGCCTGGGGAATGGACTGAACCATGCTTTATCGCATGCTCTGTTTTGTGTCTCATGCTTATAGGATATCCATGTGATATGTGTTGCATGATTGTCTTTGTGCTTTCATTCTGATAATGTTCACGCCCAACTTGAGGTATTAAGACTGATCACCTTGGTATTGATTGTTTGGTGTAAACAAAATCAGGATGCTTCCACAAAGACGTAACGATTGGGAAGGGACTACTACTAACAATCCACCGCGAAACGATGATAATCTATTTGCTGCGATTCACGCTATGGCCGAGGCTGTGCGTGAAACGACGACTGCTACTACTCGAGCAGTTAACCATTTGGGGGAACGTAATGGTGAACGTAACAACGATTATAACGGTGAGAATGGTGAAAGAGATATGATGAACCATGATAGGCCTATGACATTAGCTACTTTCTTGAAAGTTAATCCACCGAAGTTCAAAGGTACGATTGTAGCGATTGAAGCTGATAATTGGTTTCGTGGCATAGAAAGGTCCTTGAAGGCACAACATGTTTCGGAAGGCCAATATGTGGAGTTTATTACTTATATGCTCGAAGGAGAGGCTGAGTACTGGTGGCAGGGGATACAGCGATTGCTGCAACAGAATGAATGTGACATTTTTTGGGATACCTTTAGGGACGAATTCTATAAGAAGTATTTTTCGAGAGCAGCACGTGATGCTAAGGAGATGGAACTTATGCAGCTAACGCAAGGAGATATGACTATTGCTGATTACGCCCGTAAGTTCGATGACTTGTGTCGTTTTTCCAAGATTTGTAAAGGGAACCCAGTAGATTTGAGTAATGTAAGTTTCTGAAGTTTGAAAGAGGACTCCAAGAAGAACTGATGAATTCTGTTGTTCTGCTAGAGATAAGAAATTTTGCTGAACTGGTAAATAAAAGTAAACTAGTGGAAGAATGTTCGAAGAAGGTGACAATAGCTCGAGAAAATCGTAGGGAAGCCTCACGAAGAAACTTTATTCAAGATCTAGCCCCTCAAGGTCGCAAATTTAAGGTAAATGGTCAGCTTCAACGCCAAAGTGGGAATCAACGGAATGGTCAATTTTAGGATATCTCGGTATGCTCAAAGTGTGGAAAGGATCATGGTAAGAAAACTTGTCGATTTGAGACAAACACTTATTTTACTTGTGGAGAACCTGGACACATAGCTAGGATTTGCCTAAAGAGGTTTGTCCGGGATCCAGCTAGACCACAGCAATAAGGAAGGGTGTTTACCGTCACTTCTGACAACACCAATGCATCCAGTCCTTCCTCTTGAGGTGAGTACTACACTATGATGTTGTTTATGATAGGTATTTCTACAACTTCTTTGTGCATGTCAAAATTTTGAGGGTAAAATTTTCTTTTAGGAGGATAGAATGTAACAGCTTAGCCTCAAAGAAACGGCGCTTTTCTGAGATCAAACGGAATTTTTATGGAATTTTTAGGAATTTTAGTGCATATAAGCACCTCTATTGCACGAGTGCTGTGTCATCAAGCTGCTGAGTCAGCAGCTTGACCGCACCAGAAACCTCTCCTAATCTAAGTAGGCATGTCGCGAAAAGTTGCGTTTTTGAGCCACTTCGGGGCCGAATTTCAAAATTCTGATTTCCGTGGTTTGTCTCATTGTGACGAGCCGGTCTCAAATTTCGAGAGAAAAATTATATTAATATAATATTCATATATTATTATTTTATTTGGAATATTATATTATTATATTCTCTACTGTGATTAATGTTGATCTATTTTTAGTAATATAATAATAGAGCTAGAAATCTACCGGTAATCGATAATGCCGGCATTCTTAGATGAATTTAGCAATGCTAATATCTTTTATCCTCAAGATGATCATGTTACTAGTGTCATTTATACTAGTAAAGCTCATGCTTATCCTTTAGTAGTGTAATCAGATGTATCTAGTTTTAATAATTATCTTCTGAATGATATTTTATTATTAAACTCTGATGAGTCAGCACCCTGTGATGCGTGGCTCTCCCAGAGTTAGCTACCACGTGTTTCCTTTCTTACTCTCCAAGAAAAGGTTCCTTAAGAGAAAGTAAGAAATACTTGTGTTATAACACATCTAGCTTCAGTAATTATCATTTCTTGAGATATTTTTACACCAAACTTTAAGATAATGCTTATCCTAACCCCATGGATCCCTAGGCTCATCATTACCGTCACCCTTTCTTCCAAGCCAAGCCAAATTTCGAAAATTTCTTGAGAGAGAAATGGAAGAACTTCCATGAACACCTGAGCTTCAACCTCCGTTCTTTCTCAAACTAAAACCCTTACCAAAAATCTAATCTGACCAAAGTGTTCACCTCTTCCTCCTCTTCATTTCTATGTCACTTTTCATGGATTAAATCAAGGTATTATGGCTGCTCCTCCTCCTTGAAGTTTCAGCCATAGTGGAGAAATCAAGCTAATGATGTTTTCTTCATGTTTTCTCTTAGGATCTCTTGTTCACTAACCATAAGCTCTAAGAAAATATGATTTCTAGCTGCTTTAAGGTGAGAATAACCTTCTTTTCATCATCATAAAGCTTCAGCCTTCATGATTCATATGGTTCTAAAGTTGTTTTTGATGTAAAAATATGCATAAAAGTGTTTTTGGAAGCTTGTTTTGGGTTCAACTTTTGGGCAGCAGCAAAAGAGGTAAGGTATGGTAAATTAATCAATGATTGGCTATGTTCTTGAAGTGTGAAATCCGATCTTGTTGCTTGAGGTTTGATTTTGAGTGTTTGTGTGATGGTTTGATCATGAGATCTTGTTGTTTAATGCTTGAAAATCAAGTTTATGATGGTTTTGAAGTGTCTATTGTTGCTGCTGGAAAACGTGGCTTTCCAGACATGAAATTCATGATATTTGATGCTTATTTGATGTGTATTTGATGGCTGAAACGTTGCTCTTTGGTCTGGTAAAAATCAGGTAAAAATCGGTTACCGAAAAGATTGAAAAACTAGCTGAAAATCAAGTGAAAATCTGATGAACTGTTGGAAAAATGTTTTGGGTTTTTGGAAGGATGGGAAAATGTTTATTATGATGATTTTGAGGTCAAAATGCAATTATTAAAAAGTTTGGTATTGAAAGTTAATTAAAGAAAAGTTAAGGGGCAAAAGGGTAAATATTAAAAGTTAAGGGGTCAAGATGCAATTTCCAAAAAGTTCAGGGGTCAAAATGCAATTTTTGAAAGTTGAATAAAATATTATTATTTTAATATTAAAATATTATTTTATTAGTAATATTATTTTATTAATAATAATAAAATATTGATAAAAGGCAGTTTTTCCTAAAAGCCTCAGGAAGGCAGTGTTGAGTCCAAAATTTCTTAATCCTCTTTATTAAACACCTAAGAAAAGGTATAAGAGAAGGTATTGATGTATGTTAGGTAATGAAAAAGGATTTAGAAACTTGCAGACATGTTAGAAAGGAAAAGAGTTAAAAGCTATATAGCTGTGTGTTTGACCTCACAGAATAAGTAGAGAGTTGTTATTCCTATAGGCCGAAGTTCACCTATAGTGAATATCAATTGTGTATCTTAGGATTTTGCTCCTATAGGCCGAAGTTCACCTACAAAGAGTTGTAATTCCTGTAAGCCGAAGTTCACTTACAGGGGCGCCATTTTTGTAAGGCGAAGTTCACTTACAAGGGTGCCGTTTCTGTAGGCCGAAGTTCACGTACAGAAAGTTGTTGTGTTGTGGTTAGACTATTCCTGTAAGCCGAAGTTCACTTACAGAGATAAAGCCATATCTAGGACTAGTTTCTGGGTAATGTCGGGCTGCAGGGTGTAAACCGACACGTGAGCTCATGGCCTGCATAGGACAGACATGCATCATACTTGGTTGTGCATTTTCTCTGTTATGATTGTTGTATGAATGTGTGATTTCTTTGTTTGTATTCTATTCTTTGTGTCTGTGTTTTATTTTCTTGTATTCTTTGTTGTGTTCTGCTTTCAGATTTCTTAGTTTCTTTATTTATCTGTATCTTCTGTTTACTGTTTCTCTGTATTTTGCTATTTGTCTGCTAAGCGACACAGAATTAATGAACTTAACTAATATCCCCGGCCTTACTAAGAACTCCCCAGTTCTTATCCCTTCTCTCTCCCTTCCCTCTTCAGATGGAATCATGAGTACCCTACCGTAGTTCGCTGATGAACGTTCGCAAAGAGGATTCCGCTCTAGATAGTCTTCTGAGTCTAGGGTGAATCTCGTTCTTTATTTATATGTATACACAGTGAGACCAGCCAACGTTTGCACCCCATTCATATGCGAACTTTAACCTAAATTCTATGTACGAGACTCCTATTATGTGGCTACGTGATAAAGTACCAGTGAGACGTTGATGCCAGGGCATCTTGGCCAGTTTCACTGACCTTTTCTTTATTGTTTTTAGGGTAGTTTCATGTATTTCTTTAGGAAATAAGCTAGTTTTGGGTAGATATTCACTTACACCTTGATTCAAGCATACATTGTGCATTTTACATTATTTCATGAGGATTTTGCATAAGTTTAGTGACAAATTGTATGTTGCATTGCCCATGACTTGGACTAGAACTTTGATGCACTCTATTGCTTGATTTCAGGACCAAAGGAAGCAAGGAAAGGGAGGAAACTTGAAAGGTTAATGAGAAAAGTGATTGCCAATGACAATCTCAAAGCCATCATTGCCCACGTTAAGAGTCACGTTAACTAAGTTAACGTGAACTCTAACGTGGAAAAGGGAAGTTGAGCCAATGTTAGTGACACTTAACATTGTCACTAACGTTGGCAAACACTCATGAGTGGCCACGTTAGAGCCCACGTTAACCTAGTTAACGTGGCCTCTAACGTTAAAGGGGGAAGAGAAGCCAACGTTAGTGACATTCAGCATTGTCACTAACGTTGGCCTAAGGATGCAACACACCACGTTAACTCTCACGTTAACTTGGTTAACGTGGGAGCTAACGTAAGAAGTGAGAGTTGTCGACAACGTTAGTGACACTCAACATTGTCACTAACGTTGGAAGCAACCACACAACCCCCCAAGGAACCACGTTAAATTAGTTAACGTGGAAGCTAACGATGAGGAATGAATGATGAGCCAACGTTAGTGACACTCAACATTGTCACTAACGTTGGGATGGCTAAGAATGGCCACGTTAGAGGCCACATTAATCTAGTTAACGTGGACTCTAACGTGAGATCTAGGGGCACATTGGAACGTTAGTGACAATGTTGAGTGTCACTAACGTTCTTGAAGGTTGGCAAGGCCACGTTAGAAGCCACGTTAACCTAGTTAACGTGGGGTCTAACGTGAGGCAAAGGGGTACAATGGAACGTTAGTGAAAATGTTAAGTGTCACTAACGTCCTCGAACTTATACTTTCACTAAATGTTAACACCCCTAATGCCCTGAGCTGAAGTCTCTGCCCACTTAGCACTTTTTCTCTGCAAGTAAAGCCAAGCCCAAATGAAGAAAAGAACTGCTTCAAACTCAAGATCCAAAGGCCCAAGACTTGAAGAGCCAACTAGAAGCTGAGAGAAATAGTATATATATATGAGTAGCTTTGAATTGTTAAGGAGCTCTGGAAGCTGGAAAAAGGAGAACTACTCTCTGTATTTTATCTTCTCTGCATTTTCTAGTTTTAGGATGTATTCTCCATCTTTGTTTTCATTTTCAAGAGCTATGAACAACTAAACCCCTTTCATTGGGTTAGGGAGCTCTGTTGTAATTTGATGGATCAATACTAATTTTCATTATTCTTCTTCTATCTTTTCTCTTGATTTTACTTGAAAGCTTTTGATCTTCATCCAATTGAGTAGTTATCTTGGAAGAGAAGCTATTCAAACTTGGGTCTCTTTTGAACCTTGAAAGAGGAATGAAGAGATCAAGCTAGAAATGCTTTCTCATGCTGGACCGAATTGGGTTTGGATGGGTATGTGACTATAACCCTCTCAATACTTGATTTGGGAAATGCATGTGGTATAATCAGTGACCATACTTCATCTCTTCTCATGAGCAATTGACCAAGGAATTGGCTATTGATCAAGATTTGAGAGATTGAATTGCAAGAAATTGTAATTCAATCACTTAAGATTGCCAAGGAGATCAATGAGTGCATTGATTGAGGAAGAGATGAAAATGAACTTGATCTGGAGAATTGCAACATCTCCTAAGCCCAATGAACTCCCCATCTCTGATCTTACCCATTCTCTTTAATTTCTGCCATTTACTTTTATGAGCAAATCCCCCATTCCCATTTACAATTCTGCAATTTATTTTCAGTCATTTACTTCCAATCCTTTAATTCTAGCATTTACTTTTCTGTTATTTACATTCCCGCCATTTTATTTTCTGCAATTCTCAACCCAAATTCTGGATTCGCTCAACTAGAACATTCTTCTAATTAAAGTTGCTTGATCAATCAATCCCTGTGGATTCGACCTCACTTTATTGTGAGTTTTTACTTGACGACAAATTCGGTACACTTGCCGAAGGGAGATTTGTTGTGAGACAAGTTTTCCCCGCATCAAGTTTATGGCGTCGTTGCCGGAGATTGATTGTGCATCAACAATGATTAAATTGGAAGATCACTAGATTGAGCATTTTTATTTTGTGAATTTCATTTTCTGTTTGAGTGATTTACTTTTTGTTTTAGTTAAACTTCTTCCCTTCCCCCTCTACTCTTTTGTTTTTCTTTGTTATTTTCAATTCTGTTTGCTAACCCACTAACTGTTTGATATATTGCATCACCCACAACTAACAGTAATTCTGACACAAATACTTTCTGCACCTATCTTTTCTTGCTTGCACTTGATGGTTGTATGACAGGGAGAAGAAGTGGGGCTTCAACTTCCTTCGATTCTGAACCTGATAGGACCTTCCTTAGATTAAGGAGGGAGGCAAGAGGAAAAAAAGTGGTTGGTGCTGAGGAAGAAGAGGAATTCTTTGAAACAAACATGGAAGACAACATGAAAAACCATCATGAAGAAGAAGATCACAACCATGGGGGAGGAGGTAGAGCAAATCATGATGGGGAGGATAGAAGAGTTTTGGGCTCTTACATCAATCCAAACCCAGACAATTGTGGAAGTAGCATCCAAAAGCCAACAATCCATGCCAACAACTTTGAACTTAAACCACAGCTCATCACCCTTGTTCAGAACAACTGTTCGTTTGGAGGAAGTGTTCAAGAAGACCCCAATCAACATTTAACCACCTTCATGAGAATATGTGACACAGTGAAGTCTAATGGTGTTCATCCTGACGCCTATAGACTGCTCTTATTTCCATTATCACTCAGGGACAAGGCAGCCAAATGGCTGGAATCTTTCCCAAGGGAAAGCTTGACAACTTGGGAAGACGTGGTGAACAAATTCTTAGCAAGATTTTACCCTCCTCAACGAATCAATAGGCTGAGAGCTGAGGTCCAAACTTTCAGGCAACAAGATGGTGAGACTCTATATGAAGCATGGGAGAGGTTCAAGGACTTAACAAGGAGGTGTCCACCTGACATGTTCAACGAATGGGTGCAGCTGCACATTTTCTATGAAGGGCTCTCTTATGAGTCAAAGAAGGCCATAGACCATTCATCTGGAGGATCTTTGAACAAGAAGAAGACCATTGAGGAAGCCATAGATGTTATTGAAACAGTAGCAGAGAACGACTACTTCTATGCTTCCGAAAGAGGGAACACAAGAGGAGTAATGGAGCTAAACAATGTAGATGCTCTGTTGGCCCAAAACAAGCTCATTACCCAGTAGCTGGCTGACCTCACCAAGAAGATGGAGATGAACCAAGTAGCAGCAATCTCCACTTCATCAACAATCCAAGAAGGAGTGAATGAAGAAGCAGAGGGGAGTCAGGAGCAAGCCAACTACATTGGGAATTCACCAAGGAAAAACTATGATCCATACTCCAAGACCTACAACCCTGGATGTAGAAACCACCCAAACTTTGGGTGGGGAAGTGAGCAAGATTAAAACCAAGACCAGAGACGTTACAACTCCAACAACAATGCAACTCACCAGCAATTCACACAGAGGACGTCTCAACACCCCCACAACAACACTTCTTCATATGCTTATCAAAACCAAAATAGCACATCTGCTCCGAATCACGGAAACGGCGCCATAAACTTGATGCACGGAAAACTTGTCTCTCAACAAATCTCCCTTCGGCAAGTGTATCGAATTATCGTCAAGTAAAACTCACAATAGAGTGAGGTCGAATCCCACAGAGATTAACGGATTAAGCAATCAATGGTTAATTGATTATCCTAGTTAGACGAATCATAATGGAGTGATAAGTAACAAGGAAATGTAAATTGACAGAAAAGTAAAGAAAGCAATAAAGTGCAGAAAAGTAAAATGACAAGAAAAGTAAATGTAAGAACTAAAAATAAAATGAACATTGGGATCAAGAGATATTGCAATCCTCCGGATCATGTTCATTCTCATCTCTTCCTCAATCAATGCACTCATTGATCTCCTTGGCAATCTTAAGTGATTGAATTACAATTTCTTGTAATTCAATCTCTCAAATCTTGATCAATAGCCAATTCCTTGGTCAATTGCTCATGAGAAGAGATGAAGTATGGTCACTGATTATACCACATGCATTTCCCAAATCAAGTGTTGAGAGGATTATAGTCACATATCCATCCAAACCCAATTTGGTCCAGCATGAGAAAGCATTTCTAGCTTGATCTCTTCATTCCTCTTTCAAGGTTTAGAAGAGATCCAAGTATGAATAGCTTCTTTTCCAAGATAACTACCCAATTGGATGAAGACCGAAAGCTTTCAAGTAAAATCAAGAGAAAAGAAAGAAGAAGAAGAATAAGAACTACAATTGATCCATTGAATCACAATAGAGCTCTCTAACCCAATGTAAAGAGTTAGTTGATCATTGCTCTACAAAAATAGAAAAGAAAGCAAGTGCAGAAAAGTAAAAATGAAGATAAAAACTGAAAATAAAACTTCAAAATTCATAAATGAAAAGTACAAAGAAAGAAAAGGAAAAGTGTGTGAGGGAAGGGAGTCCGAAGACCCCTCTTCCATCCCTCAATTCCCCAATTTCCAGCCTCATCTAGCCTAAGATGATTTCAATGTAAAAACTAAGGCCTTTATATAGGCTCTCCTAAATTACAAAATGAAATTAAAAGCAAATTACAATTAAATGAAAATTCCTATTCTAGATGCTTCTTGTGGCCTTGATTGGTTGACAATTGTGGGCTTGCTTGGTTGAGCTTTGAAGTGGGCTTGAGAGAGAAGTGAGTCAAGTTGAGGTCTAGGTGCTAAAGTTAGTGCCAAAGTTAGCCAAACTAACGCTACAAGTGTGGCGTTAGTGCTAAAGTTATTGTGGCTAACGTTGCACTTGCTGCCCAGTTGGTGTTTTTGGGGCTTAAAAAATACCTCTTGTTTGTGCTCCAATTTCATGCCCACTATAGAGTATTATATATCGTTGGAAAGCTCTGAATGTCAGCTTTCTAACGCAACTGGAATCACCTCAATTGGACCTCTGTAGCTCAAGTTATGCTCCTTTGAAGTGGACATGGTCGCTGGCATATATGCCAACGTTACTGGAAATATTGATTGCCAATAACGCTAGCAATTTCCCGTTTCTGAAGCTCAAACTTTGTGTCCACCCCATACTATTATATATCGTTGGAAAGCCCTGGATGTCTACTTTCCAATGCCTTTGGAAGTGCATCATTTGGAGCTCTACAACTCGAGTTATACTTCTTGGAAGGTGAAGAGGTCAGTTGGCCTAAATACAGGCTGATACCATGTTCATCATTGCACTTTCGGGGCAGGTTTTCTCCCTCAAATTTAGTTTCAACCATGTAGTGCCATATATGCTTGGAAAGCTCTGGAATCCTACTTTCCAATGCCACTGGAATCACCTCATTTGGAGCTTTGTGGCTCATGTTATACGTGTTTGAAGAAGGCATGATCAGGCTGCCAGGTGGGACTTTTGCCCACGTTAACTACCACGTTAACTAAGTTAACGTGGGAGTTAACGTGGCTTGTTGGGGGCTTGTGAGCTCACTCCAACGTTAGTGAGAATGTTTGGTGTTACTAACGTTGTCGATCACCACCTTTCTCCACGTTAGCTTCCACGTTAGCTAAGTTAACGTGGGAGTTAACGTGGCTTTGTTGTAACTTGGGCCAACGTTAGTGACAATGTTGAATGTCACTAACGTTGGCTTTCCCCCTTTCTTCTTAACGTTAGAGGCCACGTTAACTAAGTTAACGTGAGAACTAACGTATCTACTTATGATCTTGGTCCAACGTTAGTGATAATGTTAAGTGTCACTAACGTTGGCTCCATTTCCTTTCTTCAAAGTTAATGCGACTAACTTTTCCCACTAACGTTGGGGCTTTCCTTCCTTCCACGTTAGTGCCTACGTTAGTGTAACTAACGTAGCCACTAACGTGGCTCTTCTCTTCTTCTTTTGGCTCTTCCATGAAGAGTTCCATCCTAGCAAGTCTATCTAAAGGTGGTTGGGTAGGGTTGGTTTGTGAATGGAATTGGTTGTTTTGTGGTTGTGTGTTCTGAAAGTGGTATGACTTTTGTGGGTAGTGGACTGAGTTTTGTGGATGGTGAAATGAATTATATGGATTTTGGATAGACTTTTGTGCTGAGGCATACTCAAATGATGAAGAATTTAGGCATGTAAAACTTGGAGGTGAGGTTGTATAATTGAGAGGTGATAGCTCTTGATGAATGGGGTATGAATGAGTGAAATCTCTTTGACTTTGATCTTCCCAGCCACAACTTGAGTAGTGATCAAAGTCATCAAAATATGGACCATTTTGTGACCCTGGGAAGCACCCCATTTCATGTTCTTGATCTTCCCACCCACCATTTTGTGACCCTGGGAAGCACCCCATTTCATGATCTTCCCACCCACCATTTTGATCTTCCTAAAGCTCTACATATCCATATGGTGACACACTTGTAATCACATATGGTCCCTTCCACAGGGATTTCAATTTCCCAGGAAATAATCTAAGCCTAGAGTTAAACAGCAGAACCTTCTGTCCTGGCTCAAAGAATCTAGATGACAGCTTTCTGTCATGCCACCTTTTTGCTTTCTCCTTGTAAATTTTAGCATTTTCGAAAGCATTGAGTCTGAACTCCTCCAACTTATTTAACTGGAGTAATCTTTTCTCTCCAGCTACCTTAGCATCAAGGTTTAGGAACCTGGTTGCCCAGTAGGCCTTGTGTTCCAGTTCCACTGGCAGATGACAGGCTTTTCCATACACAAGCTGGTATGGAGAGGTCCCTATAGGAGTCTTGAATGCGGTTTTGTATGCCCACAGAGCATTATCCAGACTTCTTGCCCAATCCCTTCTACGGGTACTTACAGTCCATTCCAGGATTTGTTTTAGTTCTCTATTTGAGACTTTAGCCTGCCCATTTGTCTGTTGATGGTATGGAGTTGCCACTTTGTGATTAATTCCATATCGGATCAGAGCAGAGTCAAGCTATTTATTGCAGAAATGAGTGCCTCCATCACTGATCAGTACCCTAGGGACACCGAACCTGCTGAAGATATGCTTCTGGAGGAACTTCATCACTGTCTTAGTATCATTAGTGGGTGTTGCAATTGCCTCTACCCATTTAGATACATAGTCTACTGCCACCAGAATATAAGTGTTTGAATATGATGGTGGGAAAGGCCCCATGAAGTCAATACCCCATACATCAAACAACACAATCTCTAAGATCCCTTGCTGAGACATGGCATAACCGTGAGGCAGATTACCAGCTCTCTGGCAACTGTTACAGTTACGTACAAACTCTCGGGAGTCTCTATAGAGAGTAGGCCAGTAGAAGCCACATTGGAGAACCTTTGTGGCTGTTCTCTCACCTCTGAAATGTCCTCCATATTGTGATCAATGGTAATGCCATAGGATATTCTGTGCCTCTTCTCTAGGCACACATCTATGGATTATTCTGTTTGCACATCTCTTAAAGAGATATGGTTCATCCCACAAGTAGTACTTTACATCAGAAACCAATTTTTTTGTTTGCTGCTTACTGTACTCTTTGGGTATGAATCTCACAGCTTTATAGTTTCCAATGTCTGCAAACCATGGTACTTCCTGAATGGCAAAGAGTTGCTCATCCAGAAAGGTTTCAGAGATTTTAGCAGGAGGGAGGGACGCTCCTGCTACTGATTCTATCCGGGACAGGTGATCAGCTACTTGGTTCTCTGTCCCTTTTCCATTTCTTATTTCTATATCAAACTCTTGCAGAAGCAACATCCATCTTATGAGTCTGGATTTTGAATCCTGCTTTGTGAGGAGATATTTTAGAGCAGCATGGTCAGTGTACACAATCACTTTTGATCCTACTAAATAAGATATGAACTTGTCAATGGCATAAACCACTATAAGCAACTCCTTTTCTGTGGTTGTGTAATTCTTTTGCGCATCATTTAAAACACGACTAGCATAATAAATGACATGCAGAAGCTTGTCATGCCTCTGTCCTAATACTGCACCAATGGTATGGTCACTGGCATCACACATTAGTTCGAATGGTAATGTCCAGTCTGGTGTAGAAATGATTGGGGTTGTGACCAGCTTAGCTTTCAGAGTCTCAAAGGCCTGCAAACATTCTGTGTCAAAGACAAATAGTGTATCAGCGGCTAGCAGATTGCTCAGAGGTTTTGCAATTTTTGAAAAATCCTTTATAAACCTTTTATAGAATCTTGCATGCCCCAGAAAGCTTCTGATTGCCTTAACATTGGCAGGTGGTGGTAATTTTTCAATTACCTCTACCTTAGCTTGATCCACCTCTATTTCCTTGTTCGAAATTCTGTGCCCAAGGACAATTCCTTTAGTCACCATAAAGTGACATTTCTCCCAGTTTAAAACTAGGTTAGTCTCTTGACACCTTTTCAGAACAAGTGCTAGATGGTCAAGACAGGAGCTGAATGAGTCTCCAAATACTAAGAAGTCATCCATGAAGACTTCTAGAAATTTCTCTACCATATCAGAGAAGATAGAGAGCATGCACCTCTGAAAGGTTGCAGGTGTATTGCACAGACCAAATGGCATCCTTCTGTAGGCAAATACTCCAGATGGACATGTGAATGCTGTTTTCTCTTGGTTCTGAGGATCTACTGCAATTTGATTGTAACCTGAATAGCCATCCAAAAAGCAGTAGTATTCATGACCTGCTAGTCTCTCTAGCATCTGGTCTATGAATCGTAAAGGAAAATGATCCTTTCTGGTGGCTGTATTGAGCCTTCTATAGTCAATACACATACGCCACCTTGTAACTGTTCTTGTGGGAACCAGTTCATTCCTTTCATTATGAACCACTGTCATACCTCCCTTCTTGGGGACAACTTGGATAGGGCTCACCAAGGGGCTATCAGAAATAGGATAAATAATCCCAGCCTCTAGTAACTTAGTGACCTCTTTCTGCACCACCTCCTTCATGACTGGATTCAGCCGCCTCTGTGGTTGAACCACTGGCTTAGCATCATCCTCCAATAGGATCTTGTGCATGCATCTGGCTGGGCTAATGCCCTTGAGATCACTTATGGACCACCCAAGAGCTGTCTTGTATGTCCCCAGCACCTGAATTAGTACTTTCTCTTCCTGTGGCTCTAAAGCAGAGCTTATGATCACAGGAAAAGTGGCATCTTCTCCCAGAAATGCATATTTCAGGGTTGGTGGTAGTGATTTGAGCTCGGGTTTAGGAGGCTTCAACTCTTCCTAAGGAGTTTTCAGAGGTTCTTTTGTTTTCTTTGGTTCCTCCAAATCAGGCTGAACATCTTTAAAAATGTCCTCTAGCTCTGATTCTTGACTCTCAGTCATATTGACCTCTTCCACCAGGGAGTCAATAATATCAGCGCTCATGCAGTCTTTTGATATGTCTGGATGATGTATAGCTGATGAGCGGATAATTTATACGCTTTTTGGCATTTTTTTAGGTAGCTTTTAGTATAATTTAGTTAGTTTTTACTATGTTTTTATTAGTTTTTATGCAAAATTCACATTTCTGGACTTTAATATAAGTTTGTGTATTTTTCTATGATTTCAGGTATTTTCTGGCGAAAATTGAGGGACTTGAGCAAAAATCTGATTCAGAGGCTGAAAAAGGACTGCAGATGCTGTTGGATTCTGACCTCCCTGCACCCGAAGTGGATTTTCTGGAGCTACAGAAACTCAATTGGGGTGGTCTGAATTGCGTTGGAAAGTAGATATCCAGGGCTTTCCAGCAATATATAATAGTCCATACTTTGCTCATGTTTTGACGACTCAAACTGGCGTTCAAATGCCAACTTCCTGCCCTATTCTGAAGTTAAACGCCAAAACAGGTTACAAACCAGAGTTAAACGCCACAAACAGGCTGCAACCTGGTGTTTAACTCCAAGAGAAGTCTCTACATGTGTAAAGCTCAATACTCAGCCCAAGCACACACCAAGTGGGCCCCGGAAGTGGATTTCTACATCATTTACTCATTTCTGTAAACCCTAGCTACTAGTTTAGTATAAAAACTACTTTTAGAGATTTATTTCACACCTTTGGATCATTTTTTTTTAGATCTTTGAACGTTTAGTCCTTAGACCTATCTTTAGATCATTTTTGAGAGTATCATTGTATCACTTTTGATCTCTTGATCAGTTTTATGCTATCATAGATCATTGTACACGTTTGGAGGCTGGCCTCATGGCCATGCCTAGACCATTCACTTATGTATTTTCAACGGTAGAGTTTCTACACCCCATAGACTAAGGTGTGGAGTTCTGCTGTTCCTCATGAATTAATGCAAAGTACTATTGTTTTTCTATTCAACTCAAGCTTATTCTTATTCTAAGATATTCATTCGCACACAAGAACATAATGAATGTGATAATCAAGTGACACTCATCACCATTCTCACTTATGAACGCATGCCTGAAAAACACTTCTGTTCTACATGAAAATAACATTGAATGCATATCTCTTAGCCTCCTGGTTCACGATCAGAGTCTTCGTGGTATAGGCTAGAATTATTGGCGGCCATTCCTGAGATCTGGAAAGTCTAATCCTTGTCTGTGGTATTCCAAGTAGGATCTAGGAAGGGATGACTGTGACGAGCTTCAAACTCGCTAGTGTTGGGCGTAGTGACAGATGCAAAAGGATCAATGGATCCTATTCCAACATGAGTGAGAACCAACAGATGATTAGCCGTGCGGTGACAACGCATTTGGACCATTTTCACTGAGAGGACAGACGGTAGCCATTGACAACAGTGATCCTCCAACATACAGCTTTCCATGGAAAGGAGTGTGAATGATTGAATGAAGACAGTAGGAAAGTAGAGGTTCAGAAGGAACAAAGCATCTTCATACGCTTATTTGAAATCCCACCAATGAATTACATAAGTATTTCTATCTTATTTTATATTTTATTTATATTTTAATTCTCAAAACTTCATAACCATTTGAATATGCCTGACTGAGATTTACAAGATGACCATAGCTTGCTTCAAGCCGATAATCTTCGTGGGATCGACCCTTACTCACGTAAGGTTTATTAGTTGGACGACCCAGTGCACTTGCTGGTTAGTTGTGCGTAGTTGTGAAGAAGAAGTGAGATTACAATTGTGCGTACCAAGTTGTTGGCGCCATTGAGATCAGAATTTCGTGCACCAAGTTTTTGGCGCCGTTGTCGGGGATTGTTCGAGTTTGCACAACTGACGATTCATCTTGTTGCTCAGATTAGGTAATTTTATTTTAATTTTAAGATTTTTGTTTTTTTATTCTTTTTATTTTCGAAAAAAATAATAAATTATTCTATGACTTCAGAATTTTTAAGAATAAATTCTAGAGTTTCATGATGATCTGTTGAAGTTTGGCTGGCTGTGAAGCCATGTCTAATCTTTTGGACCGAGGTTTCAACTTATCATCACAAGAGCTTGTTGATTTCTATCAATCTTGCTGTTGAATGTAATGATATGCTAAAGCTTGGCTGGCCATTTGCCATGTCTAGTGTCTTGGATCGGAGCTTTCACTGAAAGCTTGGCTGGCTAGTAAGCCATGTCTAATTCCTGGACCGGAGTTTTAGACTAACATTGCATGATTCCTGGAATTCTCATTAGAAATTTTGAAATCCTTATTTTTCTTTTTCTAATTAATTTTCAAAAAATACCAAAAAAAATTAATAAAATCATAAAAAAATAAAAAATTTGATGTTTCTTGTTTGAGTCTAGTGTCAATTTTTATGTTTGGTGTCAATTGCATCTTTTTAATTTCCTAAAAGTTTTCGAAAACTCATGCATGATGTTCTTCATGATCTTCAAGTTGTTCTTGATGATCTTCAAGTTATTTTTCATATGTATTTTCAATTTGTTAGTGTCTAAACATTGAAAATTTCTAAGTTTGGTGTCTTGCATGTGTGTCTTTTCTTAAAAATTTTCCAAAATAAGTTCTTGGTGTTCATCTTGACATTCAAAGTGTTCTTGGTGTTCATCTTGACATTCAAAGTGTTCTAGCATGCATCATGTGTTTTGATCTTAAATTCTCAAATTTTGCATTATTTTTATGTTTTTCTCTTTCTTCATTAAAAATTCAAAAATAAAAAAATATCTTTCCCTTATTTCACTCATAAATTTTGAAAATTTGAATTGATTTAGTCATAAAGTTTTAAAATTTAATTATTTCTTATTAGTCAAGTCAAATTTTCAATTAGTTTCTCTAATGCAGCAGAATTGCAAGTATCATGGACTTCCATTGGAAGATCCTCATCAGTTTTTAGCTGAGTTCTTGCAAATCTGTGACACTGTTAAGACTCATGGGGTTGACCCTGAGATCTACAAACTTATGCTTTTCCCTTTTGCTGTAAGAGACAGAGATAGGACATGGTTGGACTCACAACCTAAGGACAGCCTGAACTCTTGGGAAAAGCTAGTCAATGCCTTCTTGGCAAAGTTCTTTCCACCTCAAAAATTATGTAAGCTTAGAGTAGAAGTCCAAACCTTCATACAGAAGGAAGGCGAATCCCTCTATGAAGCTTGGGAAAGATACAAGCAATTGATCAGAAGGTGTCCTTCTGGTATGCTTTCAGAATGGAGCATCATATGCATATTCTATGATGGTCTGTCTGAACTGTCCAAGCTGTCATTGGACAACTCTACAGGTGGATCTCTTCATCTGAAGAAGACGCCTGAAGAAGCTCAGGAACTAATTGAAATGGTTGCAAATAACCAATTCATGTATACTTCTGAAAGAAATCCTGTGAATAATAGGACAACTCAGAAGAAAGGAGTTCTTGAAATTGATACTCTGAATGCCATATTGGCTCAGAACAAAATATTGACTCAGGAAGTCAATATGATTTCTCAGAGTCTGAATGGATTGCAAGCTGCATCCAACAGTACTAAAGAAGCATCTTCTGAAGAAGAAGCTTATGATCCTAAGAACCCTGCAATGGTAGAGGTGAATTACATGGGAGAACCCTATGGAAACACCTATAATCCTTCATGGAGAAATCATCCAAATTTCTCATGGAAGGACCAACAGAAGCCTCAACAAGGCTTCAACAATAATGGTGGAAGAAATAGGTTTAGCAATAGCAAGCCTTTTCCATCATCTTCTCAGCAACATACAGAGAATTTTGAACAGAGCCATTTTGGCCTGGCAACCGTAGTCTCTGATCTATCCAAGATCACACTAAGTTTCATGAATGAAACAAGGTCCTCCCTTAGAAATTTGGAGGCACAAGTGGGTCAGCTGAGTAAGAAGATTACTGAAACTCCTCCCAGTACTCTCCCAAGCAATACAGAAGAAAATCCCAAGAGAGAGTGCAAGGCCATAACCATAACCAACATGGCCGAACCTAGAGAGAGTGAGGAGGACGTGAGTCCCAGTGAGAAAAGCCTCATGGGACGTCCTCTGGACAGAAAGGAGTTTCCCTTTGAGGAACCAAAGGAATCTGAGGCTCATACAGAGATCATAGGGATTCCATTGGATCTCCTTCTGCCATTCATGAGCTCTGATGAATATTCTTTCTCTGAAGAGGATGAAGACATCACTGAAGAGCAAGTTGCTAAGTATCTAGGAGCAATCATGAAGTTGAATGCCAGGTTATTTGGTAATGAGACTTGGAAGGATGAACCCCCCTTGTTCACCAATGAATTGAATGCATTAATGAGGCAGACATTACCTCAGAAGAAACCGGATCCCAGAAAATTCTTCATACCTTGTACCATAGGCACCATGACCTTTGAGAAGGATCTATGTGACCTAGGGTCAGGGATAAACCTCATGCCCCTCTCTGTAATGGAGAAACTGGGGATCTTTGAGGTACAAGCTACAAGAATCTCACTAGAGATGGCAGACAAATCAATGAAACAGGCTTATGGACTAGCAGAGGATGTGCTAGTGAAGGTTGAAGGCCTTTACATCCCTGCTGATTTCATAATCCTAGACACTGGAAAGGATGAGGATGAATCCATCATCCTTGGTAGAACCTTTCTAGCCACAGCAAAAGCTGTGATTGATGTTGATAGAGGAGAGTTGGTCCTTAAGTTGAATAAGGACTACCTTGTATTCAACACTCAAGGTTCTCCTTCTGTAACCATGGAGAGGAAGCATGAAAAGCTTCTCTCAATACAGAGTCAAACAAAACCCCCACATTCAAACTCTAAGTTTGGTGTTGAGAGGCCACAACCAAACTCTAAGTTTGGTGTTGAGAGGCCCCAACCCTGCTCTGATTATCTGTGAGGCTCCATGAGAGCTCACTATCAAGCTATTGACATTAAAGAAGCGCTTATTGGAAGGCAACCCAATGATATTTAATTATATATATTTATTTTTTCATTGTTATTTTATGTTTTCTGTAGGTTGATGATCATGTGAAGTCACAAAAACAACTGAAAAATCAAAAACAGAATGAAAACCAGCATTAAAAATAGCTCACCCTGGAGGAAGAGCTTACTAGCGTTTAAACACCAGTAAGAAGCATCAGACTGGCGTTTAACGCCAGAAAGAAGCATCAAGCTGGCGTTAAACGCCAGAAACAAGCACCAGACTGGCATTAAACACCAGAAACAAGCACCAAGTTGGCGTTTAATGCCAAGAAAGGGAGAAAAGCTGGCGTTCAACGCCAGAAACAAGCAGCAGTCTGGTGTTAAATGCCAGGATTGCACTCTAATGGTATTTTACATGCCTAAATAGAGCAGGGATGATAAGTCCTTGACCCCTCAGGATCTGTGGACCCCACAGGATCCCCACCTACCTCAACTCACACCTTTTCATAACACTTTTCCTAAATACCCTTTACCAATCACCTCCACTCTTCCCCAAAAATCCCACCTACCTCCAATTCAAAATCCTTTCCCTCCCAAACCCAACCCTATTACACGAAACCTATCCCTCCCCCCACCCCTATATAAACCCCTCACCACTCCTTCATTTTCACACATTATAACCACTACTTCTACCCCTTGGCCGAACCACATATCTCCCTCCATCTCCTCCAATTTCTTCTTCTTCTACTACTTTCTTTCTTCTTTTGCTCGAGGACGAGCAAACCTTTTAAGTTTGGTGTGGTAAAAGCGTTGCTTTTTGTTTTTCCATAACCATTTATGGCAGCTAAGGCCGGAGAAACCTCTAGAAAGAGGAAAGGGAAGGCAAAAGCTTCCACCTCCGAGTCATGGAAGATGGAGATATTCATCTCAAAGGTCCATCAAGACCACTTCTATGAAGTTGTGGCCAAGTCATTTGTACCCTATGCAATTCAGCTGGAATTGTCATAGAGGAAGATATCCTCATTGAAGGAGACAAGCCCATCACTAAAAAGAGGATGGAGCAAACAAGAGAGCCCACTCATGGACCTCAACAAGAGCATGAGAAATTTCCTCATCATGAAATCCCTGAGATGTCTCAAGGGATGCACTTTCCTCCACAATACTATTGGGAGGAAATTAGCACCTTCCTAGGAGAATTAAGTTCCAACATGGGACAACTAACGGTGGAGCACCAAGAGCATTCCATCCTCCTCCATGAAATTAGAAAGGATCAAAGAGCTATAAGAGAGGAGCAACAAAGGCTAGGAAGAGACATTGAGGAGCTAACGCACTCCATAAGATCTTCAAGAGGAAGAACTAGCCGCCATCACTAAGGCGGACCCGTTCTTTAATTTCCTTGTTCTTTATTTTTCCGTTTTTCGTTTACTATGCTTTATGTTTATTTATGTTTGTGTCTTTATTACATGATCATTAGTTTTTAAGTGTCTATGTCTTAAAGCTATGAATGTCCTATGAATCCATCACCTTTCTTAAATGAAAAATGTTTTAATTACAAAAGAACAAGAAGTACATGAATTTTAAATTCATCCTTGAAATTTGTTTAATTATTTTGATGTGGTGACAATACTTTTTGTTTTCTGAATGAATGCTTGAACAGTGCATATGTATTTTGAATTTGTTGTTTATGAATGTTAAAATTGTTGGCTCTTGAAAGAATAATGAAAAAGGAGAAATGTTATTGATAATCTGAAAAATCATAAAATTGATTCTTGAAGCAAGAAAAAGCAGTGAAGAACAAAGCTTGCGAAAAAAAAAGAAAGAAAAAGAAAAAGCAAGCAGAAAAAGCCAAAAGCTCTTTAAACCAAAAGGCAAGAGCAAAAAGCCAATAACCCTTTAAACTAAAAGGCAAGGGTAAAAGGATCCAAGGCTTTGAGCATTAATGGATAGGAGGGCCTAAAGGAATAAAATCCTGGCCTAAGCGGCTAAACAAAGCTGTCCCTAACCATGTGCTTGTGGCGTGAAGGTGTCAAGTAAAGAGCTTAAGACTGAGCAGTTAAAGTTATAATCCAAAGCAAAAAGAGTGTGCTTAAGAACCCTTGACACCTCTAATTGGGGACTCTAGCAAAGCTGAGTCACAATCTAAAAAGGTTCACCCAGTTATGTGTCTGTGGCATTTATGTATCCGGTGGTAATACTGGACAACAAAATGCTTAGAGCCACGGCCAAGACTCGTAAAGTAGCTGTGTTCAAGAATCAACATACTGAACTAGGAGAATCAATAACACTATCAGAATTCTGAGTTCCTATAGATGCCAATCATTCTGAACTTCAAAGGATAGAGTGAGATGCCAAAACTATTCAGAGGCAAAAAGCTACTAGTCCTGCTCATCTAATTGGAACTAAGTTTTATTGATATTTTTGAATTTATAGTATATTCTCTTCTTTTTATCCTATTTGATTTTCAGTTGCTTGGGGACAAGAAACAATTTAAGTTTGGTGTTGTGATGAGCGGATAATTTATACGCTTTTTGGCATTGTTTTTAGGTAGTTTTTAGTATAATTTAGTTATTTTTACTATGTTTTTATTATTTTTATGCAAAATTCACATTTCTGGACTTTAATATAAGTTTGTGTATTTTTCTATGATTTCAGGTATTTTCTGGCGAAAATTGAGGGACTTGAGCAAAAATCTGATTCAGAGGCTGAAAAAGGACTGCAGATGCTGTTGGATTCTGACCTCCCTGCACCCGAAGTGGATTTTCTGGAGCTACAGAAACTCAATTGGGGTGGTCTGAATTGCGTTGGAAAGTAGATATCCAGGGCTTTCCAGCAATATATAATAGTCCATACTTTGCTCATGTTTTGACGACTCAAACTGGCGTTCAAATGCCAACTTCCTGCCCTATTCTGAAGTTAAACGCCAAAACAGGTTACAAACCAGAGTTAAACGCCACAAACAGGCTGCAACCTGGCGTTTAACTCCAAGAGAAATCTCTACACATGTAAAGCTCAATGCTCAGCCCAAGCACACACCAAGTGGGCCCCGGAAGTGGATTTCTGCATCATTTACTCATTTTTGTAAACCCTAGTTACTAGTTTAGTATAAAAACTACTTTTAGTGATTTATTTCACATCTTTGGATCATTTTTTAGATCTTTGGACGTTTAGTCCTTAGACCTATCTTTAGATCATTTTTGAGACTATCTTTGTATCACTTTTGATCTCTTGATCAGTTTTATGCTATCATAGATCATTGTACACGTTTGGAGGCTGGCCTCACGGCCATGCCTAGACCTTTCACTTATGTAGTTTCAACGGTGGAGTTTCTACACCCCATAGACTAAGGTGTGGAGTTCTACTATTCCTTATGAATTAATGCAAAGTACTATTGTTTTTCTATTCAACTCAAGCTTATTCTTATTCTAAGATATTCATTCGCACACAAGAATATGATGAATGTGATGATCAAGTGACACTCATCACCATTCTCACTTATGAATGCATGCCTGACAAACACTTTCGTTCTACATGAAAACAAGCTTGAATTCATATCTCTTAGCCTCCTGGTTCACGATCAGAGTCTTCGTGGTATAGGCTAGAATTATTGGCGGCCATTCCTGAGATCTGAAAAGTCTAAACCTTGTCTGTGGTATTCTGAGTAGGATCTGGGAAGGGATGACTGTGACGAGCTTTAAACTCGCGAGTGTTGGGCGTAGTGACAGACGTAAAAGGATCAATGGATCCTATTCCAACATGAGTGAGAAGCGACAGATGATTAGCCGTGTGGTGACAGCGCATTTGGACCATTTTCACTGAGAGGACGGACGGTAGCCATTGACAACGGTGATCCCCCAACATACAGCTTGCCATGGAAATGAGTATGAATGATTGAATGAAGACAGTAGGAAGCAGAGGTTCAGAAGGAACAAAGCATCTTCATACGCTTATCTGAAATCCCACCAATGAATTATATAAGTATTTCTATCTTATTTTATATTTTATTTATATTTTAATTCTCAAAAATTCATAACCATTTGAATCTGCCTGACTGAGATTTACAAGATGACCATAGCTTGCTTCAAGCCGACAATCTCCATGGGATCGACCCTTACTCACGTAAGGATTATTACTTGGATGACCCAGTGCACTTGCTGGTTAGTTGTGCGAAGTTGTGAAGAAGAAGTGAGATTACGATTGTGTATACCAAGTTGTTGACGCCATTGATATCACAATTTCATGCACCAATAGCTTTGATAGCATTCAACTTAAACTCATCCTCATTGACTCTCAGGGTTACCTCCCCTTTTTGGACGTCAATGAGGGTTCGTCCAGTTGCTAGGAAAGGTCTTCCTCGAATGAGAGTTGCACTCTTGTGCTCCTCCATTTCCAGCACTACAAAGTCAGTGGGAAAGGCAAATGGCCTAACCTTGACAATCATGTCCTCAATTACGCCTGATGGAATTTTAATGGAGCCATCAGCAAGTTGGAGACATATTCGGGTTGGTTTGACTTCTTCAGTCAAACCAAGCTTTCTGATAGTGGTTGCAGGTATCAGGTTGATACTTGCCCCAAGATCACATAAAGCTGTCTTGGTACAAGCATCCTCTAATGTGCATGGTATCATGAAGGTTCTGGGATCTTTAAGCTTCTCTGGTAAGCTTTTTAAAATGAATGTACTACATTCTTCAGTGAGAAAAACTTTTTCAGTCTCCCTCCAATCCTTCTTATGATTTAAGATCTCTTTCATGAACTTAGCATAAGAGGGTATTTGCTCAAGTGCCTTTGCAAACGGAATCTTTATTTCAAGAGTCCTGAGATAGTCTACAAAGTGGGCAAATTGTTTATCCTGTTCTGCTTGGCGGAGTTTCTGAGGATAAGGCATCTTGGCTTTATATTCTTCAACCTTAGTTGCTGCAGGTTTATTTCCTACAGAAGTGGTTAGAGATGCTTGCTTAAGGGGGTTGTTATCAGCACTTGCAGGTGTCTGATCCCTCATTGGCGTTTGAACGCCAGAATTGGGTACTTTTTGGGCGTTCAACGCCAGATTGCCACCCTTTTCTGGCGTTTGAACGCCAGAATTGGCCATCCACTGGGCGTTCAACGCCAACTTCTGACCCTTTTCTGGCGTTTGAACGCCAGAATCATTCCTCTCTGGGCTCTTATTGTCCTCAGAGGGATTTTGGGCAGTAGTTTGGTCATCCTCTGTTAGATGTTCCTTTCTTGGCTTCTTGTTGCTTTGAGTTGAGACATTCAATGTCTTTCCACTCTTTAAATGAACAGCTTGGCATTCTTCTGTTATCTGTTTAGATAACTGCTGTCTTGTCTGATTCAATTATTTTTCCATATTCTGGTTAGCATCTTTGGTTTCTTGTAGCATCTCTTTAAATTTTGCTAACTATTTTGTTACAGAAAATAGTTGCTGATTGAGTTCAGCAATTTGTTCTAGAGGACTAAGTTCAGTGGATGCTGCCTCAGCCTCTTCTTTCATGGAGATCTCACCACTTGAGTACAGGTGCTGATTTCTGGCAACTGTATCAATGAGCTCTTGAGCCTCTTCAATTGTCTTTCTCATATGTATAGATCCACCAGCTGAGTGGTCTAGAGACATCTGGGCCTTTTATGTAAGCCCATAGTAAAAGATGTCTAACTGCACCCATTCTGAAAATATTTCAGAGGGTATTTCCTTAGCATCTCTCTGTACCTCTCCCAGGCATTATAAAGAGATTCATTATCCTCTTGTTTAAAGCCTTGGATGTCCAGCCTTAGGTGTGTCATCCTTTTTGGAGGAAAATATTGATTCAGGAATTTGTCTGATAACTGTTTCCATGTTCTTATGCTTGCTGTGGGTTGGTTATTTAACCACCTCTTAGCTTGATCTTTTACAGTAAATGGAAACAGTAATAATCTATAGACATCCTGATCTACTTTCTTATCACGTACTGTGTCAGCATTTTGTAAGAACTGTGCCAGAAACTCAGTAGGTTCTTCTTGTGGAAGACCGTGATACTGGCAATTTTGCTGCACCATGATAATGAGCTGAGGGTTTGGCTCAAAATTGCTGGCTCTGAAGGGGGGTATACAGATACTACTCCCATATGAAGCAGTAGTGGGGTTAGCATATGACCCCAGAATCCTTCTGGACTGTTCATTTCCACTTGGGTCCATGATGGATAAAGGGAGATGATGTGGATTGTAAATAAAAATTTTATTTCCTTTTTTTTTAAATTAAAGAAATTAAAATAAAGTAAATAAAAAAAATGATGCAAGTTTCAAAAATTAAGAAAAGAAAAAGAAATAAAAGAAATTAGAAAACTAAATTAATTAATTAATTAAAAAGATTTGAAAATTTTTTGGTGTGGATTTTCGAAAAAAATGAGGAGAGAGAAAGTGGTTAGGAAGTTTTGAAAAAGATTTAAAAAGATAAATTTCTAAAATTGAAATTTTGACTTGACTAACAAGAAACTACCAAATTTAAAAAATTTTGACTAAGTCAACTTAAGGAATTCGAAAATGATGAGTAAATAAAGGAAAAGATATTTTCTTTTGAATTTAATGAGGAAAGAGAAAAACAATAAAATGACACCAAACTTAGAATTTTTAGATCAAAACAAAGAAAACAAACAAGAAAACTTTGAATGTCAAGATGAACACCAAGAACACTTTGAAGATTAAGATGAACACCAAGAACAAATTTTGAAAATTTTTAAGGAAGTAAGGACACAAAAAATACCAAACTTAAAAATTTTTTATACTTTGGACACTAATAATTCGAAAATGTATAAGATAAACAACAAAAGACACCAAACAAGAAAATTTAAAGATCAAATAAGGAAAATTATCAAGAACAATTTGAAGATCAAGAAAGAACTAAGAAGATGTAATTAAAAATATGAAGAAAAAAAAAACATGCAATTCGAAAAATTGAAGGAAAATAAAAACATGCAATTGACACCAAACTTAAAACATGAAACTATACTCAAACAGAAGACTCAATTATTAGTTTATTAGTTTTTATTTATTTATTAAAAATTTTCGAAAAAAATTAGAAAAATAAAACAAGAGTTTTAAAATTTTAACAAAAACAATAATAAAAGACTCAAGGAAAAATTGAAGATTAATAAAGAAAAATAAGATTTTTGAAAAGAAAATAAAAGACTCAAATTTAGTGACTCTAAACCAAAAAAGATAAATTTTTCCTAATCTAAGCAACAAGATGAACCGTCAGTTGTCCAAACTCGAACAATCCCCGGCAACGGCGCCAAAAACTTAGTGCACGGAATTGCAATCACACCTTTGCAACTGCGCACAACTAACCAGCAAGTGTAATGGGCCGTCCAAGTAATACCTTACGTGAGTAAGGGTCAATCCCACGGAGATTGCCGGCTTGAAGCAAGCTATGGTTATCTTGTAAATCCTAGTCAGGAGATTAATGATAAAAATGATTTTGTTTATGAAAAGTTGAGATAGAACGAGAGTGGTTGTCAAGCACGCGTTCATAAAGTTGAGAATGATGATGAGTGTCACGGATCATCATATTCTTTATATTGAAGTACGAGTGAGTATCTTTGAACAGAATCAAGCGTGATCGAAAAGAAAATAATAGTAATTGCATTAATCCATTGAGACACAGTAGAGCTCCTCACCCCCACCTATAGAGTTTAGAGACTCATGCTGTAAAAGATACAATATGAGATGTAAAATATCATCCGTCCCCCAAAATGAATCTCTAAAAGTAGTTTTTATACTAAACTAGTAACTTAGGTTTACAGAAAATGAGTAACTAAGTGCAGAGAGTGCAGAAATCTACTTCCGGAGCCTACTTGGTGTGTGCTTGGGCTGAGCATTGAGCTTTACACGTGCATAGGCCTTTTCTGGAGTTAAACGCCAGCTTGGATGCCATTTTGGGCGTTTAACTCCACTTCTGGCGTTTTACGCTAGAAAAAGGTCTCTGGCTGGCGTTGAACGCCAGTTTGGGCCATCAAATCTCGGGCAAAGTATGGACTATTATATATTGCTGGAAAGCCCAAGATGTCTAATTTCCAACGCAAGTAAGAGCGTGCCAATTGGGCTTCTTTAGCTCCAGAAAATCCACTTCGAGTGTAGGAGGGTCAGAATCCAATAGCATTTGTAGTCCTTTCTCAGCCTCTGAATCAGATTTTTGCTCAGGTCCCTCAATTTCAGTCAGAAAAGACCTGAAATTATAGAAAAACACACAAACTCATAGTAAAGTCCAGAAATGTGATTTTTGCATAAAAACTAATAAAAATATAATAAAAAGTAACTAAAACATACTAAAAACTATGTAAAAACAATGCCAAAAAGCATATAAATTATCCGCTCATCACTCACCATATCAATCCAAATTTCATTTCAACCAACATAATCAAACATAACCAAAAATCAAATTAATAATACAAAATTGAACTAAAGGAAATCCTCAACCTTCAAAACAACTTCATTCTAAATCAGTTTTGTTTCATAAATCTCATTTCTCACTTAACCAAAATCTTTGAACTAACTTCAAAATCATTTCAAGTTTAAACCTCTTTCAAAAGACTAAAAAATTATTTATTCTTAAATCAATCACTTTAAATTAGGATTTATTAATTAATCTCCACGGCAGAATCTCAAGACTTTAGGGGGTGATAACTAATCTCATTTTTAACCAAACTTACAAAATTTTCCCAAAAATCAAAATCTCAAATAGACAAAAGCATTTATCATTAATCATAATAACTTTGTAGGCTAATGAGCCAATCCTCCATAAATCCTCAATTTTAATTTAAAGCATTCCCACGGTCTTCAACCGTCATCTCAAAGTTAAATGAGTTAAATCATAAACCAATTTGTCAAATTGACGAAATCATAGAATTCATTACTTTAAATTCATTAAAATTATTAAATCATAACTTCTTAATTTGAATCACTCAAATAAACTCACTTTTGATTTAACCAAGTTTTCCCAAAACGATTTCTAGCTTCACTTTTAACTTTAAGACATTTTCAAAAAGTCTCGAAATCCATTTCATTTTCACCAAGAAAAATTCAAATATTTTAAATCCTCTAAAACTTCTCAAAACAAAATGCTTCAATCAAATTAACCATTTCTAACTTCTTTTTAAGCTCAAAACTTTTTCTCAAAGACTCAAAAAATGTTTAATCTTAAATACCCATTTTTATTTCTTCATTTTTTGCTTAAAGCGTCCCCAAAACATAATTCTTTTCATAGTTAATCAAACCCAAAATAAGTTCATTCTTGTTATCAAATTTCACTTAAAACACTTATAAAAATTTTGGCTGTACCTTCTCTAAAACTCAGACTTTACCACCCTTATGGGTTCTATCAAAACCACATTTCCCAAATCATTCTCCACCATTTTTAATATCAAACCATTTTCAAATATCAAATCACTTCTAATATCAAACTATTTTCATTATCAAATCATTTCCAATTTCAAACCAACTCTGATATTAAATCATTTTCAAATATCAGACCTTTTCCAATCTCAAACCATTTTCAATATCAAATCATTTTCAATCTCAAACCAATTTTGATATCAAATCATTTTCATATATCAAGCCACTTCCAATATCAACCATTTTCAATATTAAATAATTTTCAATAAATCATGAAAATTAATTTAACAAAATCAACCAACAAACCAGAACACCCAGCATACTCAAGCAGTCAATAAATCAATCTAGCAAACAAACCAAAAATCAAGATATTCACAATATTAACATATATACAATAACCAATAACAAGGAACACATTTGCAATTCCCCGGCAATGGCGCCAAAAACTTGACGGAGGATTATTGTCGGTTAGGAATTTTCACTAATTAATCACGTTGCAAGTATAGTTCTAAACCAACAAACAATCCTCAATCAAAGTTTAATTTTCTTGTCACAAGTATAAACCCAATAAAAATAACCGAAGTATTTAAACCTCGGTTCGTCTCTCAAAGGAATTGCAGGGAAGTATGCATATTATTGGTTATAAGAAAATATTTTTGGGGTTTTGGGTTTGATAACAAGAAAATATAAATTGCAAGAAAGTAAAACTAACAACTAAAATGGGTCTTGACAAAGATCAAGAGTCAAGGTTTCCTATCTTGGACCATTGACCACAACATGGTGATTACAAAGGATTAATTCCACTTAGTTATCCTCTAACAATTAAAGAAAATTCAAGTGGACATAATTGGTCCTAGAACTAATTAACAATCCTAAATCACCAATGGAACTGCACGTCAATAATCTCAAGGGACCTAAGTCCTCAATCACAAGCCAAAAGTACCAAAATCTACTCTAAAATCCAACCAAGCATTTTATCAAACACTTGGAAGGCATAAAAGGAAAGCATGGTAAAATGACAAGAAATATAAAATCTAACAACTACCAATTGCAAGAAAACAATAACTAACAATTAAAGAAAGCAACAATAAACATAGAAAACATAAATTGCATTAATAGAAATAAAAAAAGTAATAAGAGTTCATAAACGTGAAAATAACAAACTAAAGAAAATAAAAAATAAAACTAAGAGAGCAAAGATGTAAGAACAAGGAAAAACAATGAAAACCAAATCAAGATAAGAAATAAAACCTAAATCTAAGAGAGATTAACCTAAATCTAACCTAATTCTAGAGAGAAGGGAGAGCTTCTCTCTCTAGAAATCTATTCTAAAACATGGTAAAAACCAAACTATGACTACTTCCTTTATTCCCTTCCAATTCTTGAGTTCAAAAGCATCAGAAATGAGTTGGATTTGGGCCTCCTTGAGCTCAGAAATTGCCCCCAGTGTATTCCTTTAATGAGGTCATGTGACCAGTGTCACACGTACGCATGAGTGACATGTGCACGTCGCTTAGAAAATTTCTCTATCACGCGTACGCATAGATGACACGTGCGCGTGGCCTTGAATCCACCAAATCCTCATTTCTTCATGAATCCTCTACTTTGCATACTTTTCTTTTCACTTCTTCCACCCAATCCTTGCCTTTATGATCCTAAAACCACTTAACAAACATATCAAGGCATCGAATGGAATTAAAGTGAATTAAAATTAGCAATTTAAAGGCCTAAAAAGCATGTTTTAACCATTAAGAATAATTAGGAGAAATTCATGAAACCATGCTATTTTAGTGAATAAATGGGAGAAAAGTTGACAAAATCCACCAAATTCAATATAAAATAAACCATAAAATTGTGGTTTATCAACCTCCCCACACTTAAACATTAGCATGTCCTCATGCTAAACTCAAGAGAGACAAAAGGGATAATCAATTTATTCAATGCAAACTATCTAAATGCAAACTACCTACACGTAATCTATCTAAATGTAATGCATGCAACTACTTGGTCAAAATGAATCAATTCCCAAGAATACATATATGAACATAAGGGCTAAAGCAAGCTCAATCAAATCAAATCTACAATTGAATTGAGTTATTAAAAAGAATTTACAAACTTGCAAGATAAGAAATAATAACCGGTGGAAACATAGATTTTGAGCAATCGAACCCTCACCGGATGTGTATCCGCTCTAGTTGCTCAAGTGTATAGGGTTTATTCACTCAATTCTCCTCTAATCATGCTTTCCAAGATTTATTTTTCATCTAACAATCAACAATTATTCAATGCATGCATACAAATATCATGAGGACTTTTCCAAAGGTTGTAATGGGGTTAGGGTAAAGGTAAGGATACATATGGTCAAGTGAGCTTGAAATTTGAATCTTTGATTAACCTAAGCTCTCATCTAACACACATAACAACCTATACAATTCAAAGGCAAAACCTAACTCTCTATTCTTCACTTTTCCACACACTCATGCATTCTTTTCATTTCATATCACATATGTATTTTCATTATTACTTAACTTTGGGGCATTTTGTCCCCTTTTTATTGCTTTCTTTTTTTCTTTTTTTCTTTTTTCTTTTTATTTTTAATTTTTTTCTCATCATTTTTTTTCAAAATAGAATATATACAAGGTTATCAATGCATATATTTTAAATATTTGATGTATGAGTATGTACCCAATTCCCAAGATTTTCAACAACAATACAAAAATATACTTTTATCTCTACCAATGTTTCCAAGTTTTCCCACACTTGAATGATACACACTCTCACTAGCCTAAGCTAATCAAAGATCTATATTAAGGACATTTATTATTTTCCGCTTTAAGGCTAGTAATGTGCTAAATTTAAGAACAAAGGGGGTTAAAATAGGCTCAATATTGGCTAATAAAGGTAGTTAGAAGGGTAAGGCTATTTCGGTAAGTGAGCTAAATGAAATAAAGGCCTCAATCATATAAATGCATTCATACACAAAATAATAGACATAAAGAATCAAACAAATCAAAGATTACAATCATAGAAACAGAATAATACACACAAGAATGAAATTAGTGGTTATATGATGCAACCACACAATTAGACTCAAAACTCACAAGCTTATGTGTTCTTAGCTCAAAAACATGTTCCACAATATATAGTTCAAGCAAGTTTAATGAAAAATTTTTACTCAAATTAATTGGGATGTCAATGCCCTATATAAGAGGAGTTTTCTTGGAAAATTTCATTATTTTGACTAAGTTTATTATATATATGCAAACCAAGAAAATGCAACTAAAAATTCTAAAAGACCCAAAAATAACAGAAAAAATTAAAATATGAAAGTGTTAAGATTAGAAATTATCACCCAAAAATCGTCAATTGGTCGGACGACCTCCCCACACTTAAAAGTTTGCACCGTCCTCGGTGCATTCAATGATGAGCAAGGGGGTACGACGGCTTTCCGGATTACCACCTTCAGCTGGTGGATCAATCGGTGCTACGTGTTCTTTCTTCCGCTTCTATTTTTGCTTATGACAAATCATCCTGAACAATAGGAAACAAGATATAATAAGCCAAGTAAATGCACAAGCAAGGAAGCATAGATTGATAGAATGAGGTAAGAATCACTAAAATGAAGTGAGTGACTCAGTTTGTGACAATAAGGAGAATAGTGTGTGAGTTCTAAGTTTGTGCGCAGTTTAGAACACATACACTAGCATAAAATCTATGTCACAATTACTCAAAAGAAGCATGCACTTCACTCATTCTAGTGTACTTGAGACATTCTAAAGAAAACTTGTAAGTTAAGACAAACAAACAAGCAATAACGAAGCATGAAGGTACTCAAGCAATTGTGAAATGGATATTGAAAAGACATTGGTTGATGTGAACGAGAATTTAATTAACCAAATGAAGTATAGAACTCACACATCAAACAGTGACACAAATTGAAATGTTTGCATCACCTAATTGACATGAAGTGGGACACATGGTTGCTATGCAATGTAGTAAAAGAGAACTAGAGGTGAAAATCAATCACATAGCAAGCATGGTCCATAGAGCTTGAGAGTTTCAACAATATGTCCCTAGGTGAGCTTACAATCCAATTCACAGTTGAAGCACTATGCCAAAATGACTAGTTTCAAGTATGTGCAAAAGTTAAACAATTAAGGGTCAACATGTCATTAAGGCATAAGCATAACCTAATGTAACACCCTACCACACAGAGTCTTATGCTTAAGTCATAAAACAGAGGTGGCGAGGTATTACGACCTCTAAAAAAAAGTTTAGTACATATAGTAGTGTAAAAATGGTTTAAAATTAGGAGCCTTTAAAGAAAAAAAAGGCAAATCAAAACCGTTAAATCGAAAAGCGCAACACTCCGATCGATAACATAGACGAACATAAAAAGAGTAGCTAACGCGAAAAGATATACCAGTGAGTGCCAAAATATAGATATCAAGACTCAAGACTCAGTTTGTGAAGATAACCGGTCCGAGCATATAAGTATGCATACATATATAAAGGAACTACCTAAAAACAACCCAAAAGACAATATATAGAACCTGTTTCTCCAAAATAACCTCTAAGAGGAGTTAATACAAAATATGTATATACAATGGAGAATATAAACATCAAAGCAAGTATATAAGACCAAAATAAAATTCCGAGAGCTAAGGATCTTCGCCAAAATTGAAGTCTCTAGCATGCCTCAGCGAGGAGCCTCACGTCCTGCATCTGAAAACCACAAAATTCGCGATGGTAACAGTGCCCAAATATCTAACATGTAATATCCTGGGAAAGCCGAAGGCAATCCTAGAACTTCTAGATATAATCAAAGCGTATAAATATAACTAAACCATAAGAAAGTGAAAGTAGGCAACAAACTTAAGAATCTTCAATCTAACTAAATGTCCCCTTTTCAAGTCCTTCGAACCTCCCAACCGCAAACAGTAAAGGTATGCAAACACAAGTATATCACACAAGAAATGCACAAGTAGGAAGCAAGTAAGACAATTAGGAAATTAGTGAGTAATGATGCAATCAATTAGGCATTCCAAATAAATCACATATAATGCATATGATGCATGCCTGTCCTAGTGGCTGATGAGTCTCATCTGTCAGTTATAAAGCCAACCCGACAAGTCTTGGTAGCTAACCATTGGACTGTCTCTCTGTCGTGCATCCCCAACTCGAGTTATTCTCAACATAAATCATAATCCATATCCAACACCCTCAATGGTGTATATTCACGGGGGCGAGCTCATCCAGAACTTTCACAGTGTCCGGCCACACTTATGACATAGGGTCAGCAGAGTATCGAGTCTCCACCTGGAGCACGTGGTGGCTAGCTACTGCTTTCATCCAGGGAAACTCGTATCTCAGATAGGTGGAGTGCAATAATCACAATAATCAACAATTCAGCATATATGCATTCAATCACAGCCATACATTAACATTCATCTCAGCCATCCAGCTAATCATAATTCATAACTAGCCATAACCATCATCATACACAGCAATTCGTCTCATTTTATACTCAGCCATTCAGTTCATATCATATACAGCACCCCACCATCCTCCTCAATAACTCATATCTTCATCATTAATCATAACTCATCATAATATCCCTTTTCTTCATCCACAAGTTATCCCATTCCCTAGCTTTTTCTCAATCACTAGGCATTTTATATTTATTTAATATTTAAAAGATGAAAATGGAGGTTTATTAGCCTGAAACAGCGTCTCAGAAGGTCGCAAGCTTGTTGAAAATGTGAAAGACTTGAAAACAAAAGCTTTAGAAAAGAACAGGGTCGCTTGCGTACGCACAGGGGTGTGCGTGCGCACGCCAATAAGTATTTTTAAAAATGTGCGTACACACAGAAATTAAAATCTCCATTGTTGAGTGCGCGCATAAGGTGTGCTAGCGCCACTAACAGCATGTCATTCCCAACGTGTGCGTGTGCACAAGGCTGTGCGTACGCACAGCTTGCAAAACCTTAATGATTGTGTGCACGCACAAGGCGTGCTAGTGCTACCATCAGTAGCCCTTTCCCTGTGTGTGCATACACACAAGGCTGTGCATGCGTACAGGTCCAAAAATCCACGGGGTGTGCGTGCGCACAGGGCTGTGCGTGCGCACACAAACCAGAAATCACAAATTCTGCAAAATCTGCAGAATTTAGATTTTTGGCCCAAACTTCTAATGATCATATCTCCTTCCACAAAATTCATATTTCCGCCAAATTTAAACCGTTTTAAAGCTTATGAAATTATCTTTCTTTTGATATAAAAAAGCATCAAATTCCGAAAACAATAGCTCAAGATATGATCCGTTGAAGTTCATCGAAATTCCATTTTTACCAAAACTCACAAACTCCCAATTTCTAAAACATACACTTCCAATTCTCATTAAAACCAACCAAAACTCACCCTTCCAACATCAATCATTTCCAAACCCTCATTCCATCATCAACCCACCAATTCTTCCATATTTAACCAATCTCAATTCAATAATTCAATTCATAATCATCATTCCCTATCTCAATTTTCAAACAAATATTTAATATCATCAATCACCATATATATATATATATATCACACTCCAAATCATGCTCATCAACAAGAGCTTCAACCTTATCATCAATTAAACATATCACTTCATATCACATACAACTTCACATGCTTTACCAATAATTATCACCATTCACAATCATTCAACCATTATTCATATATTCAACTCAATCCAAATCATCCAACAACCATATCAAAATTTTACAATCCACTAATCACATACACTACAACACAATTTATCTCAACCAATCAACAACATCAATAGTTCAACTCCTATCTTAGGGTCTCTAGCCTAAGTTTTCACACCACATTATATTTTAGATACAGGAAACCGAAACCACACCTTTGCCGATTTCTGTCTAACTCGGAACACTCTCAAGTTCAATTTCCAAGGTCTCCAAAACTTCACCAACAGATTTCCAAGCTTGGTACTCCACTCCAAAGGTTTCCAAAACCACCAATCAAGCTCCAATACACATATATACAATGCCTAAGCCACAATATCCCACCCAACACAATAACTCAATCACTAAATCACAAAATTCCAAGGGTTTAGCTTAGGGTTGAGATACTTACCAAGCCCAAGGATCAAGGAGGCAAGACTAAGCCTTCCCCTCAAGTTAATTTGATCCTATAACACAAAGGAGCTCAAAATTTTAACATTTTTGCCCAAAATTTTCGAAACTAAGAGCTGGGATTCAAAGAAGAAACGGTGGCTTACCTCAAGAATAATTGTGTGGGTTTTGTAGAGCTCAACGTCACGGTCGCGTGGCCACAAATGGCGCGTCAATCGGAGCTCCGGATCAAAAGTTATGATCAATGGAAGTTTGGAAGTGAAATTGGAAAAAGGGTTTCAATCTTCCCCCTTTCCCTTTCTTTGTTTCAGCGTGTGCGTGTTGAGAGGGGAGAGAGTGTGCTGAGTTTCTTTAATGAATGAGGGCTTGGCTGGGCCCTTGGGCCCAATATGGGTCCGGTTGGCTCGGTTTGGCCCGTTCGGCCCAATATTGGGTCGATTTCTTTAAAATTGGTGTCAAAATTCTCGTTTTAATTTTCTCTATCACATTAAACCATAAAAACCTCATTTCTTATTTTCTAGAATATATTTTAATTTATGGGTTAATTATTCATTAATTAACCGGGTTTTACATTCTACCCACTAAATTGGGAATTTTGCCCACAAAATTCAATTTCAGTTACCTAAGAATAGGTGCGGGTAGTCTGCTCGCATTTCTGACTCAAGTTCCCGAGTGTGTCCTTGAACACCGGCCCGAATCCATGCCACTTTCACTAATGAAACCTCTTTTCCGCACAACTTCTTAATGCTCGTGTCATCAATTCTGACTGGAGTCACTGGTAGAGTCAGATCTTCCTTTAATTGGACTAATTCAGGTTCTAACACATGGCTAGTATCAGGAGTATACTTCTGAAGCTGTGACATGTAAAATACGTCATGCAGGTTCGAAAGGTGAGGCCGTAGAGCCATCCGATACGCCACCGGTCCAACCCTTTTAAGAATTTGAAACGGACCGATGTATCGAGGGTTCAGTTTCTTTGTCTTAATCGCTCTACCTACTCCTGTTGTTAGAGTAACCTTAAGGAAAGCATGGTCTCCTTCTTCAAACTATAAGGGCTTCCGCCTCTGATCGGCGGAACTCTTCTGACGGCTCTGAGCAGTGAGCATCCTATCTCTAATTTTCTTAACTTGTTCAGTGGTTTCAGCTATTATCTTAGGCCCCAATAGACTTTTCTCCCCAGCTTCATATCAGCATAGCGGAGATTGGCATTTCCTCCCATACAGAGCCTCATACGGAGACATTCTGATGCTCGCATGGTAGCCATTATTGTACGCAAATTCCACCAGCGGCATGTACCAATCCCAGCTTGCCGGCTGGTCCAAAACACAAGCCCTTAACATGTCCTCTAGGGTTTGGATCATCCTCTCAGATTGACCATCTGTTTGAGGATGGTAAGCCGTACTCAAGCTCAAACGGGTTCTGAAAGCTTTCTGAAATGCACCCCAGAACCTCGAAGTGAAACGGGGATCTCTGTCAGAAATTATAGTCGTAGGCACACCATGAAGTCTCACAATCTCCTTGATATATAGTATAGTTCATCCGAATGGGTAGAAAGTGAGCCGACTTCATCAGCCGGTCCACAATTACCCAGACAGCATCAAAATCGGCTTTCCTGATACAAAATCCATCGCAATGCTCTCCCACTTCCATTACGGAATCTCCAAAGGTTGTAATGTCCCAAAATGTCTCTGATGTTCAATCTTCACCTTTTGACAAGTTAAGCACTTTGAGACATATTCCGCCACATCATTCTTCATACCAGGCCACCAGAACATAACTTTTAGATCATTGTACATCTTAGTACTCCCAGGGTGAATAGAAAATCCACTTTTGTGCACTTCTTTTAGAAAATCCTGCCGCAGAGCCCCAACATCAGGCACAATGATCCTATCTTTGAATCTCCATAGCCCATCTTGATCCTCTGACACTCTCCACTGCTTCCCTTGCTCGATAACTGGCCACACCTTCGGTAACATGTCATCATTTTGATGAGCCTTTAGGAGTTTGGATTTAAAGTCACTTGAGATCTGTAATCGACTCAAACACAGAGTTCCAGACTCTTCCTGGACACTGATCTTCAGACTCTCGAATGCCTTGAGCAACTCCTTTTCTCGAAGCATCATCCAAGCGGCATACAGCGATTTTCGACTTAGTGCATCTGCCACAACATTCGCTTTTTCCGGATGGTAATTCAACTCAAAGTCATAGTCCTTCTGTAACTTCATCCACCTCCTCTGCTGCATATTAAGCTCTTTCTGATCAAAGAGGTATTTCAAACTCTTGTGATCAGAAAAAACTCAGAACTTAACCCTATAGAGGTAATGTCTCCACACCTTTAGCGCAAACACAACTGGTGCACGAAATTGTGATTACACTTTTCACAACTTCGCACAACTAACCAGCAAGTGCGCTGGGTCGTCCAAGTAATACCTTACGTGAGTAAGGGTTGATCCCACGGAGATTGTCGGCTTGAAGCAAGCTATGGTCATCTTGTAAATCCTTGTCAAGGTGGATTCAAATGGTTATGAGGTTTTGATAATTAAAGGATAAATAAAACATAAAATAAAATAAAGATTGTAATTCATTGGTGGGAATTTCAGATAAGCGTATGGAGATGCCTAGTTGCTTCTGAACCTCTGCTTTCCTATTGTCTTCATCCAATCATGCGTGCTCCCTTCCATGGCAAGCTGTATGATCCTCTCGGATGAAAAATACCAAGTACGGTTTCTGCACGGCTAATCAACTGTCGGATTTCTCGTCTCGGATGAAAAATACCAGGTACAGCTACCGCATGGCTAATTATCTGTCGGTTCTCACTAGCGTCGGAATAGGATCTCTGTATCCTTTTGCACACTGTCACTGCGCCCAACATTCACGAGTTTGAAGCTCATCACAGTTATCCCTTCCCAGATCCTACTCGGAATACCACAGACAAGGTTTAGACTTTCCGGATCTCAGAAATGCTGCCAATTGGTTCTAGCCTATACCACGAAGGTTCTAACCCCCGAACTCGGTCTGTGGATTAGAGACCCAAGAGAATATACTCCGGCTATCCTCCAATGACTACGTTGAACATCATGTAGACCGCTTGTGGTTGTCAGGCACGCGGATCTTGGCTAAGCGAGTAACGAAGATAATGGGTGATTGTCACGGGTCACCCCTTCATTTTGACTTAACTGAATTAAGTACGAGAGTATATCTTGGAGAAGAAGTAAGCGTGAATTGAAAGAAAAACAATAGTACTTGCATTAATTCATGAAGAACAGCAGAGCTCCGCACCTTAATCTATGAGGTGTAGAAACTCCACCGTAGAAAATACATAACAGAAAAAGGTTTAGGCATGGCCGAATGGCCAGCCTCCAAGTCCTAAGATGATAAAGTTCATCCAAAGATGATAAGATCTGTATACAATAGTAAACAGTGCTATTTATACTAAACTAGTAACTTAGGTTTACAGAAAATGAGTAACTAAGTGCAGATAGTGCAGAAATCCACTTCTGGGGCCCACTTGGTGTGTGCTTGGGCTGAGCATTGAAGCTTTCATGTGCATAGGCCATTCTTGGAGTTAAACGCCAGCTTGGGTACCAGTTTGGGTGTTTAACTCCAGTTCTGGTGCCAGTTCTGGCGTAAAAAACGCCAGAAAAGGGTCTCTGGCGGACGTTTGAACGCCAATTTGGGCCATCAAATCTCAGAAAAGGTATGAACTATTAAATATTGCTGAAAATCCCAAGATGTCTACTTTCCAAAGCAATTAGGATCGCGCCAATTGGATTTCTGTAGCTCCAGAAAAGCTACTTCGAGTGCAGGAGGGTCAGAATCCAACAGCTTCTGCAGTCCTTTCTCAGCCTCTGAATAAGACTTTTGCTCAGGTCCCTCAATTTCAGCCAGAAAATACCTGAAATCATAGAGAAACATACAAACTCATAGTAAAGTCCAAAAATGTGATTTTTGCATAAAAACTAATAAAAATATAATAAAAAGTAACTAAAACATTCTAAAAACTATGTAAAAACAATGTCAAAAAGGGTATAAATTATCCGCTCATCACAACATCAAACTTAAATTGTTACTTGTTCCCAAGCAACTAAAAACAAAATAGGATAAAAAGAAGAGAATATACAATAAATCTCAAAAAATATCAATGAAGATTAGTTTCAATTAGATGAGTGGAACTAGTAGCTTTTTGCTTCTGAACAGTTCTGGCATCTCACTTTATCCTTTGAAGTTCAGAATGATTGGCATCCATAGGAACTCAGAATTCAGATAGTGTTATTGATTCTCCTAGTTCAGTATGTTGTTTCTTGAACACAGCTACTTTATGAGTCTTGGCCGTGACCCTAAGCATTTTGTTGTCCAGTATTACCACCGGATACATAAATGCCACAGATACATAAATGCCCAAAGCTCTTAAGCACACTCTTTTTGCTTTGGACCACGACTTTAACCGCTCAGTCTCAAGCTTTTCACTTGACACGTTCACGCCACAAGCACATGGTTAGAGATAGCTTGATTTAGCTGCTTAGGCCAGGATTTTATTCCTTTGGGCCCTCCTATCCATTAATGCTCAAAGCCTTGGATCCTTTTTGCCCTTGCCTTTTAGTTTAAAGGGTTATTAGCTTTTTCTTCTTGCTTTTTCTTTTTCTTTTTTTTTCTTTATGTTTTCTCCATTTTTTTCGCAAGCTTTGTGGTATTCACTGCTTTTTCTTGCTTCAAGAATCAATTTTATGATTTTTCAGATTATCAATAACATTTCTATTTTTTCATTATTCTTTCAAGAGCCAACAATTTTAACATTCATAAACTTCACTATAAAAAATATGCACTGTTCAAGCATTCATTCAGAAAACAAAAAGTATTGCCACCACATCAAAATAATTAAGCTAATTTCAAGATAAATTTTGAAATTCATATGCTTCTTTTTCTTTTTTTTTTAGAAAATATTTTTCATTTAAGAAATGTGAAAGATTCATGGAATCACTCATAGCTTTAAGACATAGACACTAAACACTAATAATCATATAAGAAAGACAAGAACATAGACAAAACGTAAAGCATAAAAACCGAAAAACAGAAAAATAAGAACAAGGAAATTAAAGAACGGGTCCACCTTAGTGATGGCGGCTAGTTTTTCCTCTTGAAGGTCCTATGGAGTGCTTGAGCTCCTCAATGTCTCTTCCTTGCCTTTGTTGCTCCTCTCTCATGGCCTTTTGGTCCTCTCCGATTTTATTGAGGATAATGGAGTGCTCTTGGTGCTCCATTCTTAGTTGCTCCATGTTAGAACTCAAATCTCCTAAAGAGGTGTTGAGTTGCTCCTAATAGTTATGTGGAGGAAAGTGCATCCCTTGAGGTATCTCAGGGATTTCTTGATGAGAAATTTCCTCATGCTCTTGTTGAGGTCCATGAGTGGTCTCTCTTGTTTGCTCCATCCTCTTCTTAGTGATGGGCTTGTCTCCTTCAATGAGGATGTCTTCCTCTATGACAACTTCGGCTGAATTGCATAGGTAACAAATGAGATGAGAAAAGGCTAACCTTGCCAAAGTGAAGGGCTTGTCAGCCACCTTGTATAGTTCTAGAGATATGATCTCATGAACTTCTACTTCCTCTCCAATCATGATACTATGGATCATGATAGCCCAGTCCATAGTAACTTCAGACCGGTTGCTAGTAGGAATGATAGAGCGTTGGATGAACTCTAACCATCCTCTAGCCACGGGCTTGAGGTCAAGCCTTCTCAGTTGAATTGGCTTGCCTTTGGAGTCTCTCTTACATTGAGCTCCTTCCACACAGATTTCCATGAGGACTTGGTCCAACCTTTGATCAAAGTTGACAATTCTAGTGAAAGGATGAGGATCTCCTCTCATTATTGGCAAGTTGAATGCCAACCTTATAGTTTTCGGACTGAAATCCAAGTATTTCCCCCGAACCATTGTGAGCCAATTCTTTGTGTTCGGGTTCACACTTTGATCATGGTTCTTAGTGATCCATGCATTAGCATATAACTCTTGAACCATTAAGATTTTGACTTGTTGGATGGGGTTGGTGAGAGCTTCCCAACCTCTTCTTCGAACCTCACGTCGGATCTCCGGATATTCACTCTTTTTGAGCATGAAGGGGACCTCGGGGATCACCTTTTTCTTGGCCACAACTTCATAGAAGTAGTCTTGATAGACTTTTGAGATGAATCTCTCCATCTCCTATGACTCAGAGGTGGAAGCAATTGCCTTCTCTTTCCTCTTTCTAGAGGTTTCTCCGGCCTTAGGTGCCATTAATGGTTATGAAAAAACAAAATGCAGAGCTTTTTCCCATACCAAACTTAAAAGGTTTGCTCGTCCTCGAGCAAAAGAAGAAAGAAAGGGGGAGAAGAAGAAGAAATGGAGGAGATAGAGGGGGTTTTGGGTTCGGCCAAGGGGGTAGGAGTGTTTATAATGTGGGAAATGGAAGGTGGTAAGGAGGGGTATTTATAGGGTAAGAGAGAGAAGGAAGTCGTGTATGAAGGGGTTGGGTTTGGGTGGAAAATGTTTTGAATTTGAATGGTGAGGTAGGTGGGGTTTTATGATGGGTTTTTGGAGTAGTGGATGGATGTGAGTGGTGAAGAGATTGTGGGGAAGAGGGTTGGTGTTGATGTGATTAGTTAAGGGCATTTGGGGAAGAGTGTTATGGAAAGGTGTGAAGAGGAGAGAAGAAGAGAGGTGGGGTAGGTGGAGATCCTGTGAGTCCACAGATCCTGAGGTGTCAAGGAATTCCGGTCCCTACACCTTTCTGGCATTTAAATGCCCTCTGTGTGCCATTTCTGGCATTTAACGCCATCTCTACTACCTTTTTTGGCGTTAAATGCCAAGCTGGTGCCCTTTTCTGGCCTTTAACGCCAACCAGACACCCTTTTCTGGCGTTAAACGCCAGTCTGTCTACCAATTCTGGCGTTAAATGCCAGTCTGTCTGCCAATTCTGGTGTTTAATGCCCAGAATGCTACCAAACTGGGCGTTAAACGCCCATTCTGCTATCCTTACTGGCGTTTAAACGCCAGTAAGCCTGTCCTCCAGGGTGTGCTATTTTTGATGCTGTTTTTGATTCTGCTTTAATTCTGCAGCTGCTTTTGTGACCTCACATGATCATTTACCTAAAGAAAACATAACATGACAACGGAAAACAAATGTCTATAAATATAAATATAATTAAATAACATTGGGTTGCCTCCTAATAAGCACTTCTTTAGTGTCAATAGCGTGATAGCTAGTGAGCTCTTAGAGAGCTTCACAGAGACTCAGAGCTTACTGGTGGCCTCCCAACACCAAACTTAGAAGTTGAGTGTGGGGGCTCTGTTTGACTTTGTATTGAGAGAAGCTTTTCATGCTTTCTCTCCATGGTTACAGAAGAAGATCCTTGAGCCTTAAACACAAGGTAGTCCTCATTCGATTGTAGGACTAACTCTCCTCTGTCCACATTAATCACAGTTTTTGCTGTGGCTAGGAAGGGTCTTCCAAGGATAATGGATTCATCTTCATCCTTCCCAGTGTCTAGGATTATGAAATCAGCAGGGATGTACAGGCCTTCAACTTTCACTAAGACATCCTCTACAAGTCCATAAGCCTGTTTCCTTGATTTGTCTACCATCTCTAGTGAGATTCTTGCAGCTTGTACCTCAAAGATCCCTAGTTTTTCCATTACAGAGAGTGGCATGAGGTTTATTCCTGACCCCAGGTCACACAGAGCCTTCTTAAAGGTCATGGTGCCTATGGTACAAGGTATTAAGAACTTTTCGGGATCCAGTTTCTTCTGAGGTAATTTCAGTTGAACCAAGGCATTCAATTCATTGATGAGCAATGGAGGTTCATCCTCCCAAGTCTCATTACCAAATAACTTGTCATTCAGCTTCATGATTGCTCCTAGATACTGAGCAACTTGCTCTTCAATAATATATTCATCATCTTCATAGGAGAAATACTCATTAGAGCTCATGAATGGCAACAGTAAGTTCAGTGGAATCTCTATGGTCTCTGTATGAGCCTCAGATTCTTTTGGTTCCTCATTAGGGAACTCTTTAGTGGTCAGTGGACGTCCATTGAGGTCTTCCTCACTGGAAATCACTGCCTCTTCGTCCTCTATGGGTGCGGCCACTTTGGGTATATTGATGGCCTTGCACTCTCTCTTTGGATTCTCTTCTGTATTGCTTGGGAGAGTATTAGGAGGGATTTCAGTAACTCTTTTACTCAGCTGACCCACTTGTGCCTCCAAATTTTTGATGGAGGACCTTGTTTCAGTTATGAAACTGAGAGTGGTCTTAGATAGATCAGAGACTATGGTTGCTAAGTCAGAGAGGCTCTGCTTAGAATTCTTTGTCTGTTGCTGATAAGATAATGGAAAAGGCTTGCTATTGCCAAACCTATTTCTCCCACCATTATTATTATTGAAGCCTTGTTGAGGCTTCTGTTGATCCTTCTATGAGAAATTAGGATGATTCCTCCATGAAGGATTGTAAGTGTTTCCATAGGATTCTCCCATGTAATTCACCTCTTCCATTCCAGGATTCTCAGGGTAATAAGCTTCTCCTTTAGGGGAGGCTTCTTTAGTACTGCCTGATGCAGCTTGCATTTCAGTCAGACTCTGAAAAATCATATTGGCTTGCTGAGTTAATATTTTATTCTGAGCCAATATGGCATTCAGAGTATCAATCTCAAGAACTCCTTTCTTTTGAGTCATCCCATTATTCACAGGATTTTTTTCAGAAGTGTACATGAACTGGTTGTTTGCAACCATCTCAATGAGTTCCTGGGCTTCTGCAGGCGTCTTCTTCAGATAAAGAGATCCACCAGCAGAGTGGTCCAAGGACATCTTGGATAATTCAGACAGACCATCATAGAATATACATAGGATGCACCATTCTGAAAGCATGTCAGAAGGACACCTTTTGATCAATTGCTTGTATCTTTCCCAAGCTTCATAGAGGGATTCACCTTCCTTCTGTCTGAAGGTTTGGACTTCCACTCTGAGCTTGCTCATCTTTTGGCCAAGAAAGCATTGACCAACTTTTCCCAAGAGTTCAGGCTTTCTTTAGGTTGCGAGTCCAACCATATCCTAGCTCTGTCTCTTACAGCAAAGGGGAAAAGCATAAGTTTGTAGACCTCGGGATCAACCCCACTGGTCTTAATAGTGTCACAGATTTGCAAGAATTCAGCTAAGAACTGATGAGGATCTTCCAATGGAAGTCCATAAAACTTGCAATTCTGCTGCATTAGAGAAACTAATTGAGGCTTAAGCTCAAAGTTGGTTGCTCCAATTGCAAGAATTGAGATGCTTCTTCCATAGAAGTCAGAAGTTGGTGCAGTAAAGTCACCAAGCATCTTTCTTGCATCTCCACCATTGTTGTTATTTTCGGCTGCCATGTCTTCTTCTTTTTCAAAAATTTATGTAAGGTCCTCTCCAGAGTGTTGTGCTTTAGCTTCTCTTAGCTTCCTCTTCAGAGTCCTTTTAGGTTCAGGATCAGCTTCAACAAGAATGTTCTTATGCTTGTTCCTGCTCATATGAAAAAGAAGAGAACAGAGAAGAAGAGGAATCCTCTATGTCACAGTATAGAGATTCTTATGTAAGTAGAAGAATGGAAGAATAGAAGAATGAGGTAGAGAGAGAATAAGAAGAATTTGAACACAGAGAGAGGGAGTGGGTTCGAATTATGAGTAGAAGAGAAGTGTTAATAAATAAACAAAATAAATAGAAAGAGATGATAGAGAGAGTTATTCGAATTTTAAGAAGAGGGAGAAGACAAATATTTTTATTTTTATTTAATTAATTAAGTTAGAATTCAAAATTTAAGAAAAGAAATAAAATAAAATTAGAATTTAAAATAATTAATTAATTAAAAAGAATTTTGAAAACGTGGTTAGTGATTTTCAAAAATTAGAAGTGGAAAAGTAGTTAGGTGATTTTGAAAAAAATAAGAAATAGTAAACTTTTTAAAATTAAAACAAACAAGTCAAGTGGTTAATTGAAAAAGATTTGAAAATCAATTCTGAAAGGGTAAGAAGTTAGAAAAAGATTTTGAAATTAAATTTTGAAAAAGATATGATTGAAATTTGTTTTGAAAAAGATTTGAAAAAGAAATTAAAAAGATTTTATTTTTAAAATTAAAGTTGATGACTTGACTAACAAGAAACTAAAAGATATGATTCTAGAATTTAAAGATTGAACCATTCTTAAGAGGAAAGTAACAAACTTGAAATTCTTTTGAATCAAAACATTAATTGTTAGTAAAGTTTTCGAAAATATGAAATAAAATTAAGGAAAAGATTTTGAAAAATTTATTTTGAAGAATTTTCGAAAAACATGAAAGAAAAATGAAAATGATTTGATTTTGAAAAAGATTTGAAAAGATGGAATTTTTAAATTAAAATTTTTGCTTGACTAACAAGAAACAACTAAATTTTAAAAATTTTTGACTAAGTCAACCCAAAATTTTGAAATTTATGAGTAAAATAAGGGAAAGATATTATTTTTGATTTTTTTTTTGAATTGATTAAGAAAGAGAAAAACAACAAAAAGAATTTAAGATCAAAACAAATAATGCATGCAAGAACACTTTGAATGTCATGATGAACATCAAGAACACTTTGAAGATCAAGATGAACATCAAGAACATATTTTTGAAAATTTTTAAGAAAAGAAACACATGCAAGACACCAAACTTAGAAATTTTTAATGTTTAGACACTAGGAATTCGAAAATGCATATGAAAAACAACAAAAAACACAAAACAAGAAAATCACAAAATTAAACAAAGAAAATCATCAAGAACAACTTGAAGATCATGAAGAACATAATGCATGAATTTTCAAAAATTTTAAGAAAATTAAAAGAACGCAATTGACGCCAAACTTAAAATTTGACATTAGACTCAAACAAGAAACACAATTTTTGGTTTTTATGGTTTTATTAAATTTTTTGTATATTTTTCGAAATTTTTTTTTGAAAATAAAATAAAGGTTGAAACAAGAAGAATATTACCTAAGCTAAGCAACAAGATGAACCGTCAGTTGTCCAAACTGGAACAATCCCCGGCAACAGCGCCAAAAACGTGGTGCACGAAATTGTGATTACACTTTTTACAACTCCGCACAACTAACCAGCAAGTGCACTAGGTCGTCCAAGTAATACCTTACGTGAGTAAGGGTCGATCCCATGGAGATTGTCGGCTTGAAGCAAGCTATGGTCATCTTGTAAATCTTAGTCAGGTGGATTCAAATGGTTATGAGGTTTTGATAATTAAAGGATAAATAAAACATAAAATAAAATAAAGATACTTATGTAATTCGTTGGTGGGAATTTCAGATAAGCGTTTGGAGATGCTTTGTTGCTTCTGAACCTCTGCTTTCCTATTGTCTTCTTCCAATCATGCGTGCTCCCTTCCATGGCAAGCTGTATGATCCTCTTGGATGAAAAATACCAGGTACGATTTCTGCACGGCTAATCAACTATCGGATTTCTCGTCTCGGATGAAAAATACCAAGTACAGCTACCGCACGGCTAATCATCTGTCAGTTCTCACTAGCATCGGAATAGGATCTCTCTATCCTTTTGCACACTGTCACTTCACCCAACATTCGCGAGTTTAAAGCTCGTCACAATGATCCCTTCCCAGATCCTACTCAGAATACCACAGACAAGGTTTAGACTTTTCGAATCTCAGGAATGCTGCCAATTGATTCTAGCCTATACCACGAAGGTTCTAACCCCCGGACTCGGTCCATGGATTAGAGACCCAAGAGAATATACTACGGCTATCGTCCAATGACTACGTTGAACATCATGTAGGCCGCTTGTGGTTGTCAGGCACGCGGATCTTGGCTAAGCGAGTAACGAAGATAGTGGGGGATCGTCACGGGTTACCCCTTCATTCTGACTTAACTGAATTAAGTACGAGAATATATCTTGGAGAAGAAGTAAGCGTGAATTGAAAGAAAAATAATAGTACGTGCATTAATTCATGAAGAACAGCAAAGCTCCGCACCTTAATCTATGAGGTGTAGAAACTCCACGGTAGAAAATACATAAGAGAAAAAGGTTTAGGCCTGGCCGAATGGCCAGCCTCCAAGTCCTAAGATGATAAAGTTCATCCAAAGATGATAAGATCCGAATACAATAGTAAAAAGTGCTATTTATACTAAACTAGTAACTTAGGTTCATAGAAAATGAGTAACTAAGTGCAGATAGTGCAGAAATCCACTTCCGGGGTCCACTTGGTGTGTGCTTGGACTGAGCATTGAAGCTTTCACGTGCATAGGCCATTCGTGGAGTTAAATGCCAGCTTGGGTGCCAATTTGGGCGTTTAACTCTAGTTCTGGTGCCAGTTCTGGTGTTTTACGCCAGAAAAGGGTCTCTGGTGGGCGTTTGAACGCCAGTTTGGGCCATCAAATATCGGGAAAAGTATGGACTATTATATATTGCTAGAAAGCCCAAGATGTCTACTTTCCAGCTCAATTAAGAGCACGCCAATTGGGCTTCTGTAGCTCTCGAAAATCCACTTCGAGTGCAGGAGGGTCAGAATCCAACAGCATCTGCAGTCTTTTCTCAGCCTCTGAATCAGACTTTTGCTCAGGTCCCTCAATTTCAGCCAGAAAATACCTGAAATTATAGAAAAACACACAAACTTATAGTAATATCTAGAAATGTGATTTTTGCATAAAAAACTAATAAAAATATAATAAAAAGTAACTAAAACATGCTAAAAACTATGTAAAAACAATGCCAAAAAGGGTATAAATTATCTGCTCATCAACAACCACAGCGAGTTCCAGGTCATGCGTCGGGTAATTGACTTCGTGAGGTGTCAACTGTCGTGAGGCATATGCCACCACATTCTGGTGCTGCATCAGCGCGCACCCCAGACCCTTTAGTGAGGCATCACAATACACCTCAAATGGTTCATTCGGCTCAGGTAACACCAACACAGGCGCGGTAGTTAACTTTTGCTTCAACGTTTGAAAGCTCTCCTCGCACTTAGAAGTCAACACAAATGGTGCGTCCTATCGGGTTAGCTTTGTCAATGGTAAAGCCATTTGCGAAAAGCCTTTGATGAATCTCCGATAGTAGCCAGCTAAGCCCAAAAAATTCCTTATCTCAGTAATTGAGGTCAGTCGCCCCCACTCCATACTGACTTCCACCTTGGAAGGATCTACTGCTATTGATAAACCACTATTTTATAGTTTATCTTGTGCTGATTTGAGTGGCTTTTATCAAGTCTTTACACACTTATTCATACTATTTGCATGATTTTACAATTACTTCCTAGTTTTGTTCTATGATTGAAAACTTGCTTCCTAAGCCTTTACTTTGTGTATTTAAATTCCCCTTTAATACCATTCGATGCCGTGATCCGTGTGTTAAGTGTTTCCGGCTTTATAGGGCAGGAATGGATTAGAGGATGGAGAGGAAGCTTGCAAAAATGGAAGGAACACAAGAAACTAAGGAGATAACCAGCGAGCGTTGACGCGCACACATGGCTCACGCGTGCGCGCGATTTGGAGAAATTTACAGCGACGCGTGCGTGCATCTGATGCGTACGCATGAATTGGAGTTTGCACGGAGACGCGTGAGCGTGCCTGACGCGTACGCGTGACTGATGCGTACGCGTGACATGCGTGATCTGCAGAAGTTGCAGAAAACGCTGGGGGCAATTTTGGGCCGAGTTTGGACCCAGTTTCCAGCCCAGAAACACAGAATAGAGCCACGGGATAGCAGAGACTCAAGGGACACATTCTCATTACGCATAGTTTGAGTTTTAGTTTTGAATTTGAGAGAGAATTCTACTACTCCCTCTAGGTTTTCTTCACATTCATAGTTTTAGAGTTTATTGCTTTTTCTTTGGATATTGAGAAGAGTTATTACCTCCGTTGAAGTCATCATTATTCTAGTTTGCTTTCTTTTTCCCTTACTCTTTCATATCCTTAATTTTTGTTCAGAATTACAATTGGAATGTCTTTAGAATTTATTAATGCAAGGAATATTTTTTTCATTTAATTTTATTATTTATTTAATTACTTCCAATTTTATTTCAATTATCATGTCTCTTTTCTATTCCTTTTTCATATCAACAAAGATGGTATTCATGTTAATGGAGTAGTTCCCTAACTTGATTGGGAGTTGATTAAGAGGAGAACCTTGAGTTGGAATACTCAAGTGTTAACCTTAACTGGAAGTTGTTGGCTGACTCTCTAGTCTCTGACTCTAATCCTCCCTCAGGAGAGGATTAGGGCTTGGGTGATAGAGTTGGTTAGTTAGTTGCTTGACTTTCCCTTATTAAGTAAGGGATGACCAAGTAGAATAACAACCTTTTATTATTACACTTGGGAAATTTAACAAGGATAGAACTTCCAATTAATCTTCTCCCGGTTAAGGCTTTTATTTGAATTATATAAATTCTCTCATTAATTTCCATTGCTTCAATTTACAATTATTTATTTTTCTGTTTCTCAAACTCAAAACTCTCTTGGAAAACCTCTGACCAATAAGCTGCACTCTTTTATCAACTCGTTGGGAGACGACCTGGGATTTCTACTCCCAGTATTTTTATTGTAAAAATTGTGACACTCTTTCTAAATTGATAAGCAGATTTTTGCTGGTTAAGAACTGTACTTGCAAGTATTTCTCATATTAATTTCTTAATTGGCTAATTTCCGCCCGCATCAATTTTCGGCGCCGTTGCCGGGGAGTTGCAACAATGTGCTAATTTATTGGTTGGAATTTATTTATTTGCATTTTATTTTATTTTATTTTACTTTATTACCATGAGATGTATGTTTCTTTCGTTGAATGACGCGTTCACTGCCTGATCTGAGCTTAGCCGTATTTGATCTTGAAATTGAAAGAACTATTTCACGTATTAGGCGAGCTCGGCGTCGGTTGGCCTCTGAGGGTGGTGAAGTGGTTACTATCAATTCACCAGTCTCATCTGAGGGTGAATCTGAACCGCCATCTGAGGAAAAAACAAGCTCCTCTACTACTAATTTGGTTGGTTTACGTGCAGGTAACATGGCAGCGCCCAGGAGGATTACTCTCCAGAAAGCAGGAGCCCCAGACTTTACACTGCAACCGTATCAAGCGCGTCACCCAAATTTGGCTGCAGATTTTGAACTGAAGACTGCGTTAATCAACCTGATACCTAAGTTTCATGGCTTACCTGCTCAGGAGCCTATAAAGCACCTCAGGGATTTTCAGACAGCCTGTTCTACTGTTAGGCGTCATGGTGTAGATGAAACTTCTATTCTGCTAACTGCCTTCCCATTTTCTCTTGAGGGTAAGGCGAGGGAGTGGTACTACACTCAACCTGAAGCAGTTGTAAACTGGGATATGCTCAGGAGAGAATTCTTGGAAAAATACTTTTCGGCTGAAGTTACAGACAGACTGAGGAAGGATATTTCCTGCATTATCTAAGGTGAATCAGAAACTCTTTATAAGTATTGGGAGCGTGGTGCACGAAATTGTGATTACACTTTTCACAACTCTGCACAACTAACCAGCAAGTGCACTGGGTTGTCCAAGTAATACCTTACTTGAGTAAGAGTCGATCCCACGGAGATTGCCGGCTTGAAGCAAGCTATGGTTATCTTGTAAATCTTAGTCAGGATACTAATGATAAAAATGGTTTTGTTTATGAAAGGTAAATAACATGAAATAAATGGTACTTGTGATTCAGTAATGAGGAACAGGTTGAGATTCCGGAGATGCTCTGTCATCTGAATCTCTACTTTCCTACTGTCTTCTTCTCCAAACATGCATGGCTTCCTTCAATGGCAAGCTGTATGATCCTCTCGAATGAAAAATACCAAGTACGATCTCTGCACGGCTAATCAACTGTCAGATTTCTCGTCTCGGATGAAAAATACCAGGTACAGCTACCGCACGGCTAATCATCTGTCGGTTCTCACTAATGTCAGAATAGGATCTCTCTATCCTTTTGCACACTGTCACTGTGCCCAACATTTGTGAGTTTGAAGTTCATCACATTCATCCTTTCCCAGATCCTACTCGGAATACCACAAACAAGGTTTAGACTTTCCAGATCCCAGGAATTCTGCCAATTGGTTCTAGCCTCTACCACAAAGGTTCTGATCTTACAGACTCGGTCGGTGGATCAGAGACCCAAAAGATACGCACTCAAGCTATCGCCCAATGACTACGTTGAGCTCAGATAGAACGGAAGTGGTTGTCAGGCATACGTTCATAGAATTGAGAATAATGATGAGTGTCACGGATCATCAGATTCTCTATATTGAAGTACGAGTGACTATCTTAGAATAGAATCAAGCGTGATTGAATAGAAAACAGTAGTAATTGCATTAATTCATTGAAACACAGTAGAGCTCCTCATCCCCACCTATGGGGTTTAGAGACTCATGCTGTAGAAGATACAATATGAAGTGTAAAATGTCATCAGTTACAAAATGAATCTCTAGAAGTAGTTTTTATACTAGACTAGTAACTTATGTTTACAGAAAATGAGTAACTAAGTGCAGATAGTGCAGAAATCTACTTCTGGGACCCACTTGGTGAGTGTTTGGGCTGAGCTTTCAAGCTTACACGTGCATATGCTTCAAGTTGGAGTTAAATGCCACCCTGGGTGCCAAAATGGGCGTTTAATGCCAAGAAATGTGCCAGTTCTGGCGTTTTACGCCAGAAAGTTTTTGGCTGGCTTTTAACGCCAGTTTGGGCCATCAAATCTCGGGAAAAGTATAAACTATTATATATTGCTGGAAAGCCCAAGATGTCTACTTTCCAACACAATTAAAAGCGCGCCATATGGGCTTTTGTTGCTCCAGAAAATTCACTTCGAGTGTAGAAGGGTCAGAATCCAACAGCATCTACAGTCCTTTCTCAGCCTCTGAATCAGTTTTTTCCTCAGGTCCCTCAATTTCAGCCAGAAAATACCTAAAATTACAGAAAAATACACAAACTCATAGTAAAGTCTAGAAATGTGATTTTTGCATTAAAACTAATAAAAATATAATGAAAAGTAACTAAATCATACTAAAAACTATGTAAAATCAATGCCAAAAAGGGTATAAATTATCCGCTCATCACAACACCAAACTTAAATTGTTGCTTGTCGCCAAGCAACTAAAAACAAAATAGGATAAAAATAAGAGAATATATAATAAATTTCAAAAATATCAATGAAGATTAGTTTCAATTAGATGAGCGGGACTAGTAGTTTTTTGCTTCTGAACAGTTTTGGCATCTCACTTTATCCTTTGAAGTTCAGAATGATTGGCATCCATAGGAACTCAGAATTCAGATAGTGTTATTGATTCTCCTAGTTCAATATGTTGATTCTTGAACACAACTACTTTATGAGTCTTGGCCGTGACCCTAAGCATTTTGTTTTCCAGTTTTACCACCGGATACATAAATGCCACAGACATATAACTGGGTGAACCTTTTCAGATTGTGACTCAGCTTTGCTAGAGTCCCCAGTTAGAGGTGCCCAGAGCTCTTAAGCACATTCTTTTTGCCTTGGACCACGACTTTAACCGCTCAGTCTCAGGCTTTTCACTTGACACCTTCACGCCACAAGCACATGGTTAGGGAGTAGGGACAGCTTGATTAAAGGGTTACTGGCTTTTTCTGCTTGCTCTTTCTTTTTCCTTCTTTTTTTCCTCCTATCCATTAATGCTCAAAGCCTTGGATCCTTTTTACCCTTGCCTTTTAGTTTAAAGGGTTACTGGCTTTTTCTGCTTGCTCTTTCTTTTTCCTTCTTTTTTTCTTTATTTTTCGCCCCCTTTTTTTTCCGCAAGCTTTGTGTTTTTCACTGCTTTTTCTTGCTTCAGGAATCAATTTTATGATTTTTCAGATTATCAATAACATTTCTCTTTTTTCATTATTCTTTCAAGAGCCAACAATTTTAGCATTCATAAACTTCACTATAAAAATATGCACTGTTCAAGCATTCATTCAGAAAACAAAAAGTATTGCCACCACATCAAAATAATTAAGCTAATTTCAAGATAAATTTCGAAACTATGCACTTCTTGTTCTTTTGCAAATAAAACATTTTTTTAAGAAAGGAGATAGATTCATGGAATCATTCATAGATTTAAGGCATAGACTCTAAACACTAATAATCATAAAATAAACATAAGAGCAGATAAATAATAAAACAAAAGAAATTAATGACATAAAAATAAATGACTCTAATACTAATGCTTATGTAACTCTTAAAATAGGTTTCTAATAATAAAAGTTATCACAGAGTTAGGACTCAACAACCTTGATTTTGAGGGGTAGGTGCTCCTTCAAACTGTGGGATGTCCAACTCTTCAAGGGACAGCTTCTGACGCTTTAGCTCCTGTATTTCACGCCCTTGTTTCTCTTGTTCTATGAGCATTTTGCAGAGCATGCTGTTTTGATTCTGCTACTCTTCTTTGAGTTGATTCACAGCTTCTTGCAGCTTGGTAACAGATGCTTCTAAGCGGGCCCAATAGTCAAATTGAGGAATTTCTGGGAGGAGCTCATGCACCCCCCTCTTGATGAGGTTATCTTGAATTTGAGGTCCATCCATCACTTTTTTGGTGATTGGGCGTTCAACTGTGATATATTCATCCACACCCATCTGTACCCCCGCATCTTTGCATAACAGACTAATCAAGCTTGGGTAGGCCAATTTGGCCTTAGTGGATTCCTTGTTTGCAAACATGTAAATTTCAATAGGGATCAGCTGATGAATCTCTACCTCCTTCTCCAGCATAATACAGTGAATCATCATCGCCCTCTTGACAGTGACTTCAGATTGGTTGCTGGTTGGGAGTATAGAACGCCCAATGAAATCCAGCCAACCTCTAGCAACTGGTTTGAGATCACCTCTCTTTAGTTGGTTTGGGACACCTTTTGAATTAGTAATCCACTTGGTTCCAGGCAGGCATATATCCTCTAGAACTTGATCTAGCCTTTTATCCTTGGCCATTCTCCTATTAAAGGACTCTGGATCATTTTGTAGTTAAGGAAGTTTGATAACTTCTCTCACTTTGTCAAAATGGAAGTAAATAATCTTCCCTCTGACCATAGTCTGAAAGGAGTAGAAAGCAGTTCCCTCTAATCTTTGCTTCTCTATCATCCACAGATTTGCATAGAATTTCTGGACCATGTTTCTTCCAACATGTATCTCAGGATTAGCCAGGATTTCTCAGCCCCTGTTTTGAATCTGCTCTTGGATCTCCGGGTATTCATCTTCTTTTAAATTGAACTTAACTTCCGGGATCACTAATCTTCTGCACACAAATTTAAGGTAATGGTCTGCATGTTCTTTGGTGCAGAAGTTCTCATGCATCCAACGTGGTTTTGGATTGCTTTCTTTCTTGTCTCTTAAAGCGGTTTGTCTTCCTTTGGGTGCCATGAGATTGGTTTGTTTTAACTCAGGAATCACAGAAATCACACCAAACTTAGAGATTTGCTTGCCCTCAAGCAAAATAAAAAGGAAGAAGATGAATAGATGGAGAGAAGGATTCAAATGATGGAGTAAAAGGGATGGCCAAATGTATAAATAAAGGGGAGGGAGGGAATGGGTTTGAATTTTTAGAAAAAAGATATTATTTGAAAGATATGATTGATAAAAGATAAACATGATATGAAAAAGAGAAGATTGTTTTCAAAATTTAAGAGATATGAAAAAGATATGAGGAAGTTAAATCTAAATTTTTGTTTATGCATCTAAGAAATAAAAGATAATATGAATGAATTAAAAAGATTTAAAAAGAAATTGGAAAGATGAATGAGTTTTTGAAAAAGAATTGAAAAGAATTGAAAGAGAATTAAAAAGAATTTATAAGATTATGAATTTTTGTTTAATGGAAATAAAAAATGAATGTTTGTAATGTTTGGATGCAGAAAATTTTGAATTAAAACATGAAAATTCGAAAAAAATTGAATTGGGAATGAAATTACCTCTTCCCTAGCTGTTCTGGCGTTAAACGCCCAGAATGATACCCATTCTGGCGTTTAACGCCCATCTGGTGGCCATTTTGGGCGTTTAACACCCAGCCAGGTACCCTGGCTGACGTTAAACGCCAGAAAACCTTCTTTACTGGGCGTTTTTCTGAACGCCCAGAGTGCTGCCATTTCTGGCGTTAAACGCCCAGAATGGTAGCCATTCTGGCGTTTAACGCCCAAATTTCCTCTTTACTGGCATTTTAACGTCAGTGAGCTCTTTTTCTCTGTGATTCCTCTGCTTTATGTTCTGAACCTTCATTTTCTTGACTTATTCACTGAAATACATTAGCTAACATTAGGAAGAAAATTAAATAAACTTATATAATTGTTATAAACATCTAATTTTTTATAATGGCTGGGTTGCCTCCCAGTAAGCGCTTCTTTATTGTCTTTAGCTGGACTGTTACTGAGCTTTTTAATATAGTCTCAGTTTTGAGCATTCTTGCTCAATATCACCTTCAAGATAATGTTTGATTCTCTGTCCATTAACAATGAACTTTTTGTCAGAATCAATATCTTAAAGCTCTACATAGCCATATGGTGACACACTTGTAATCACATACGGTCCCCTCCACTGGGATTTTAATTTCCCAGGGAATAATCTGAGCCTAGAGTTAAATAGCAGGACCTTCTATCCTGTCTCAAAGACTCTAGATGACAGCCTTTTGTCATGCCATCTTTTTTCTTTCTCTTTATAAATTTTAGCATTTTCGAAAGCATTGAGTCTGAACTCCTCTGGCTCATGCAACTGGAGTAATCTTTTTTCTCCAGCTATCTTAGCATCAAGGTTTAGAAACCTGGTTGCCCAGTAGGCCTTATGTTCCAGTTCCACTGGCACATGACAGGATTTTCCATACACAAGCTGGTATGGAGAGGTCCCTATAGGAGTCTTGAATGCTATTCTGTATGCCCACAGAGCATCATCCAGACTTCTTGCCCAATCCCTTCTACGGGTACTTACAGTCCTTTCCAGGATTTGTTTTAGTTCTCTATTCAAGACTTCAGCCTGCCCATTTGTCTGTGGATGATATGGAGTTGCCACTTTATGGTTAATTCCATATCGGACCAGAGCAGAGTCAAGCTGTTTATTGCAGAAATGAGTGCCTCCATCACTGATCAGTATCCTAGGGACACCGAACCTACTGAAGATATGCTTTTGGAGGAAATTCATCACTGTCTTAACATCATTAGTAGGTGTTGCAATTGCCTCTACCCATTTAGATACATAGTCTACTGCCACCAGAATATAAGTGTTTGAATATGATGGTGGGAAAGGCCCCATGAAGTCAATACCCCATACATCAAACAACTCAATCTCTAGGATCCCTTGCTGAGGCATGGCATAACCGTGAGGCAGATTACCAGCTCTCTGGCAACTGTCACAGTTACGTACAAACTCTCGGGAGTCTTTATAGAGAGTAGGCCAGTAGAAGCCACATTGGAGAACCTTGGTGGCTGTTCGCGCACATCCAAAATATCCTCCATATTGTGATCCATGGCAATGCCATAGGATCTTCTATTCCTCTTCTCTAGGCACACATCTACGGATTACTCTGTCTGCACACCTCTTAAAGAGATATGGTTCATCCCACAGGTAGTACTTTGCATCAGAAACCAATTTTTTTGTTTGCTGCTTACTCTACTCTTTGGGTATGAATCTCACAGCTTTATAGTTTGCAATGTCTGCAAACCACGGTACTTCCTGAATGGCAAAGAGTTGCTCATCCGGAAAGGTTTCAGAGATCTCAGTAGGAGGGAGGGACGCTCCTGCTACTGGTTCTATCCGGGACAGGTGATCTGCTACTTGGTTCTCTGTCTCTTTTCTGTCTCTTATTTCTATATCAAACTCTTGCAGAAGTAACACCCATCTTACGAGTCTGGGTTTTGAATCCTGCTTAGTGATGAGAAAGACTTTTGTATGGTTTAGAATTTCTCTAATGAAATCTCGTTGTAAAGTATAGTTTCTAAACCAAACAATAGTCCTTTCATACAAAAGATTGTTTGTCACTAGTATAAACCCCTAAATTTATAAACCGAAGTATTGAACCTCGGGTCGTTCTCCCTAGGAATTGTAATAAAGTGTCTTGTTGTTGGTTATGAGTTATATTTGGGGTTTTTGATAAGAGGCATGAAGAGTAAATGGAAATGAAAATAAACTAACAACTAAAGGGGTCTTGCCAAAGTTTGGTGGTCAAGGATCTCTATCCTAATCACTAACCATAACATGAGAATTGGCAAGGACCAACCCCACTAAGTTAACCCCTAACTAATAGTAGAGGAAAGTCAAGTGAGCTATGTCAATCCAAGTCCATAAGTCCTAGTTCTCCACCAAATCAATTAGTAAGATCTAGAGTTAATGGCTCCTAATCGTCAATCACTTGGACATTAGTAACTCAAGAGTTCCTAAGTTACCTTCCCAAGCCAAGAGAACTAAAATCTACTCTAAAATCCAACCAAGCATTTCATCAAACACTTGGAAGGCACAAAAGAAAAGCATAGTAAATTGCAAGAATTAAAAGAATCTACAACTACAAAAGTAAGAGATTAACAATAGAAAGGCAAAACAATAGAAAAGTAAACTCATAACTCAAAGAAGCATTTTAGCAAACACATAGAGGGTAATAAAAGTAAACAACATGAATTGCAAGAATTAAAGAGAGATCTAACTAGAATAGCAAGGGATCAACAATAGAAAAGGAAAACAATCATGAAACAACAAAGAACTTACCAATTGCATTGAAGAAGAAATGTAGATCTACAAAAAAAAGTTCATAAACTACAACTAACAATACAAAGGAATTACAAGAGAAGAAGAATTCTACAACTACAAGAGAACAATTAAGGAAAGGAAAGGAAAATTAGAAGAGAGAAGAAGAACTAGATCTAGATCTAAAACCTAATCCTAATTCTAGAGAGAAGTAAGAGCTTCTCTCTCTAGAAACTAGCTCTAACTACTTCTAAAACTTAAACTTTGATTAATGGTTAAAAGCATGTAAAAGTCTCTCAATTCCCCTTCAATTCTTGGCTTAAATAGCATCAGAAATGAGTTGGATTGGGCCCACAAGGCTTTAGAATTCGCTGGCCATGAATTTGCATTTAATGAATCACATGCAAATCAGCGCGTACGTGTACCGTGTGCGTGTGCATCCCTATCCGCGATGCAACTATGGCAAATCTTATATTATTTCGAAGCCCCAGATGTTAGCTTTCCAACACAACTGGAACCGCATCATTTGAACCTCTGTAGCTCAAGTTATGGTCAATTAAGTGCGAAGAGGTCGTCTTGACAACTTTTACGATTCCTTCATTTCTTCATGAGTTCTCCTTTTTTACATGCTTTTCCTTCATTCCCTTGATCCAATCTTTGCCTTCTAAATCTGAAATCACTTAACAAACATATCAAGGCACCTAATGGAATCAAGGGTAAATCAAGATTAAACAATTAAGGGCCTAAAAATCATGTTTTCACACTTAAGCACAAATTGGAAGACAATCATGAAACCATGCTATTTCATTGAATAAATATGGGTAAAAGGTTATAAAATCCCCTAAATCAAGCATAAGATAAACCCTACAAATGGGATTTATCAACCTCGCCACACTTAAACCAAGCATGTCCTCATGCTTAAAGCAAGAAAAAGCAAAGGATATCAACATTTATTCAATGAAGTCTAACTAAATGAACCCTACCTATATGCAACTATCTACATGAATGCAATTGCTTGGTCAAAATAAATCAATTTCCAAGAAGCCTATATGCACAAGGGCTAAGGACTAGCAAGTCTAATCCACAATTGAATTGAGCTATTAAATATTTTTACAAACTTGCAAGAAAAGTGATGATTATAGGTGAAAACATGTAATTGAGCATCAAACCCTCACCGGATGTGTTTTCACTTTAATCGCTCAAGTGTTTAGGGTTGATTCTCTCAATTCTCCTCTATTTCATGCTTTCTAAGATTTATTTTTCTTCTAACAATTAACATTTATTCAATGCATGCGCACAAGTATCATGAAGTCTTTTCATAGGTTTTAATGGGGCTAGGGTCAAGGTAAGGATGCATATTTAGTCAAGTGAGCTTAAAATTTGAATCTTTGATAAGCTTAAATTTCCCACCTAACCTATGACATCCTATACAATTTTAAAGCTAACCTAACTACCCATTTTTCTCACTTTTTTCACATACTCATGCGTTTCCTTTTCATTTCACAACACTTATGCATTGACCCTTATTGAACTTTGCTTTGGGGCATTTTGTCCCCTTTTTATTTCTTTCTTTTTATTTCTTTCTTTCTTTTTCTATTTTTTTCTTTTCTTTTCTTTTCCATGCTCTTCTTTTTGTTTCTTTTTCTTTTTTTTTCTTTTGTTTTTCTTATCATTTTTTTTCTTTCTTTCTTTCAAACTATATACAAGAACATCAATGCATAAGGTCTATACATTTTATCAATACATGAGCATGTACCCAATTCCTAATAATTTCAATAAAAATACAAAACTACCCTTTTATTCCCCTAATGTCCCAAAATTCCCACACTTGAATGATACACACACTCTAGCCTAAGCTAATCAAAGATCCAAATAAGGACATTTATTATTTTCCGCTTTAAGGCTTGTAATGTGCTAAATTAAGAATAAGTGGGTTAATCGTAGGCTCAAATTGGCTAACAATGGAAGATAAAAGGTAAAGCTATTTGGGTAAGTGAGCTAAATGAAATGATGGCCTCAATCATATAAATGCATGAATACATAAAATAATGGACATAAAGAATCAAACAAATCAAAGATCACAATCATAGAAAGAGAATACTACACACAAGTAGGAAAGATAAGTGGTTATAAGATGTAACCACACCATTAGGCTCAAATCTCACAAGCTTGTGTTCTTAGCTCAAAACATGTTCCACAATATATGTAATTCAAGCAAGTTCTATGAAAGATTTTACTCAAATCAATTGAGGTGTCCTATAGATAAATTTCTTGAAAAATCTCATTATTTTGACTAAGCTTATTGTGTATATATATGCGAAAATAAGAAAATGCAAGTAAAAATCCAAAAAAAAACTAGAATGGAATGAAAAAGTGTTGAGATTAGAAACTTGTCACCCAAAATCGCCGACCGGTCGGACGACCTCCTCACACTTAAAAGTTTGCACCATCCTCGGTTCACTCAAAGATGAGCAAGGGGGTACAGCGACTCTCCGAATTGCCACATTCAGCTAGGAGGTCAATCGGTTGCTGCGTGTTCTTTCTCTTGCTTTCGTTTTTTGCTTGTGGTGCATCAATCATGAAAAACAAAAATATAACACCATAAGATGAGAAAATGAAAGCAAGGAAGCATACATTGTTGGAATGAGGGGCTAATCACTAGAATTGAGTAAGTGAATTAGTGTGACATTAATGACAAATAAGTGTGTGATTTCTAAATTGCGCGCGGTTTAGAACACACATTAGCATAAAAGCTATGTCACTAAAGAAGTATGCACTTTACTCATTCTAGTATGCTTGAGATATTTTAAGTAAACTTGTAAGGTAAAACAAGCATTAAAGAAGGATGAGAGCATTCAAGCTAAAATGGATGCATATAATCAAGAAATACAATGCATTAAGATAAATGCTCAACATCCAATATCAAGAGATTGCCTAATCGAGGGAAAGGATCCAAATTACATGGTGGCCAACTCACGCAATTCAAGAGGAGTTACAAGCTCGAGGACAATTCTCATCACTTGGTATTCTTAAAAGGTAAGCATGAAAAACTCAAAACCAAGTAGCAAAATATAACCTCAACAATAGAATCCAACAAAGATTATAAATATAATGATGTTAAGATAACATCCCTTTTTAATACTCAGCAGCAATTAATGGTAAACAAGAATAACAATCCAACACTTACAATTAAAAAAGAGAAAATGAAATGAAAACTAACTAAAACTAACTAATCAACTAACTAACTAACTAATTAACTAACTAACTAACTAATTAACTAACTAACTAACTAATTAGTTAACTAAAATAAATGGTTATCAATGGTGTTTGGGAGTGTTGGATGATGGGTAGAAGAAGGGAAGAAGAAAGGGGAAGGAAAGAATTGGAAAGAGGAAAAGAAAAGAAATGTAGTGAAGGAAGGGCATCCGCGCGTACGCGTGCATGGTGGTGCAATGGACGTGACGCGTACGCGTACGTGGCGCGTCCACGTCGATGGCTTATTTCGAGAGTGGCGTGTACGCGTACGCGCGAGTTGGTTTGTGCGAAAGGCACAATGCTAGCGCAGCGTTCGCACAACTCTCGGGTTTTTGGCTTGGGGGTGGAATTTCTCAATCCACGTGTATGTGTACATGGCGCGTGCGCGCGGATAGGCGAAAATGCTTGATGCACGTGTACGCGCGCAGTGCGCGTACGCGCGGATGGTGCTCTGTTTTTCAAAATTTTTCTTTTATGTTTTTGCCCCAATCCAAGCATTGCAAACCTCTAAACAGCTACCAAAACACCATAAAACCTTATTTAACATACTAAACTACCAATTAGACTCAACAAACTCAACAAAATATGAAATTAAGCTAATTCTATTAGTATGTACAAAAGAGAAAAAATGAAAAGAATTTACCATGGTGGGGTGTCTCCCACCTAGCACTTTTGGTTATTGTCCTTAAGTTGGACTTATGGGGAGCTCCTCTGAAGGTGGCTTGTACTTGAAGCTATCTTGGAACATCCACCAATGCTTGGTTCTCCATTGTGCCCCAAGATTTCTCATGGATTTAGCCAAGTCTTGATGGAGTTCTTCACAAGCTTGGGGCTCCCAAAGTTGATCCTCTTCTTGTAATCCGGGATCCCACACTTTATTTTCACACCCGTCTTGAAGTTGATCATCATTATTAGTCCATCCGGGTGGTGAGTAAGGTGAATTCTCATTCAAGTGACAAAACATCATCTTAGACCCAAGAAATGTAGTTCTGCACCAACCCTTGCTATTAAGCTTTGGGCATGCAACCATCATGAACTTTGATTTACATTGCCAACCACTAACCATCTCCCTTTTGCTCTTAAAGCCACAAATATTTCTAAGTTGACCATCCATCTTAAGCAAACCATATTCAAGGGGAATAATAAAGCTTAAGTATAAGGAATTTACCCACTTGGATGAAAGAATGGATGGTGGTGGCTTAGGGAGAGGTATTTCCAATGTCCTCGCAAGCTCTACTCCCTTGTGTTCTTCCTTGATCACTTACACCTCTTGACAAACTTCTTCAATTTCAATCCTTTGTTCATCATCTTCATCTAACTCTTCTCCATCACTCAAATCATAAATGGGAGGTTGAGAGAAATATACCTCCACATTACTTTCTATTTCATTGGGAGAAGGTTCTTCAAATTCAAAGGATTCACCACCAAGAAGATTGGATGCATGGTCTTCATCACCAAGAAAACTCAATTCTTACTCCACTCCTTCCAAGTCTTCACTCAAAAATTATTTTGGAGGTTGTACACTCTCCTCCTCAACATCCAATTCAATCGCCTTGGAGAGATTCCCTTTGACTCTAGGTTCCCAAGGGGGTTTCGCATCTCCTAAGTCTTCAACCACTTCTTCCTCTTCTTCAATGATCATAGGCTTCTCCAATTGCTCTAATACAAAATAACATTCCTCATTTTCCACCGGAGTTTCCAATCTCTCCTTATGCTTCTCAATTAATTCTCCACATGTGACCATGTGAGTGCTTTGAGTACTCAAGTATTCAGAGGCTAAAGTGCTTACCATCTTGGTCAAGGTAGCCACAAATTCTAGTGTCTCCCTTTTCATTTCTCCTTGCCCTTGAAGTATAAGGCCAAGGATTTCGTCCATAGAGGGTTCATTGTCTTGGAGAAAGGGTTCATAATAGGAAGGTGGTTCTTCTTGGTATGGGTATGGTGGTGGTGGTGTATAGTGAGGTGGTTCTTGGGGGTATTGATTTTGGAATGGTGGTTCCATGTATAGCTCATGTGGTTCAAAAGGTGGTTGGTATGGTGGACATGGATCAAGGTCATATGGAGGTGTTTGGTGAAAATAGGCTTGTGAGTGTGGTTGAGGGTCATGTTGAGGATATGACTCATAAGCATATGGTGGTGGTTCTTGAAAGTCACAAGGAGATTCACCATAGCCATTGGATTGGTATGCATCATAGAATGGCTCTTCTTCATAGTGCATTGGTGGAGGTTGTTGCCATGAAGATTGATCATATGCATATGGCTCCTCCCACCTTTGGTGATCCCATCCTTGATACACATCCTCATTGCAGCTCTCATTTCCTACAACATAGTTGTAATCACATTCATAGCCAAAGCGAGAATTTATGATAGCAAGAGAAAATAAAAACAAAATCAAATAAGAAGCAAGAAAATTAAATCCTAAAACTAGAAAGAACTAACAAAGAAGCAAAAGGCAAACATATTCACAATATTCACATATATACAATAACCAATAACATAATACCATTGCAACTCCCTGGCAACGGCGCCATTTTGATGAGAAAGACTTTTGTACGGTTTAGAATTTCTCTAATGAAATCTCGTTGTAAAGTATAGTTTTTAAACCAAACAATAGTCCTTTCGTACAAAAGATTATTTGACACTAGTACAAACCCCTAAATTTATAAACTGAAGTAGTGAACCTCGGGTCGTTCTTCCTAGGAATTGCAATAAAGTGTCTTGTTATTGGTTATGAGTTATATTTGGGGTTTTTGATAAGAGGCATGAAGAGTAAATGGAAATAAAAATAAACTAACAACTAAAGGGGTCTTGGCAAGGTTTGGTGGTCAAGGATCTCTATCCTAATCACTAACCACAACATGAGAATTGGCAAAGACTAACCCCACTAAGTTAACCCCTAACTAATAGTAGAGGAAAGTCAAGTGAGCTATGTCAATCCAAGTCCATAAGTCCAAGTTCTCCACCAAATCAATTAGTGAGATCTAGAGTTAATGGCTCCCAATCGTCAATCACTTGGACATTAGTAACTCAAGAGTTCCTAAGTTACCTTCCCAAGTCAAGAGCATTAAAATTTTCTCTAAAATCCAACCAAGCATTTCATCAAATACTTGGAAGACACAAAAGAAAAGCATAGTAAATTGCAAGAATTAAAAGAATCTACAACTACAAAAGTAAGAGATTAACAATAGAAAGGCAAAATAATAGAAAAGTAAACTCATAACTAAAAGAAGCGTTTTAACAAACACATAGAGGGCAATAAAAGTAAACTACATGAATTGCAAGAATTAAAGAGAGATCTAACTAGAATAGCAAGGGATCAACAATAGAAAAGGAAAACAAGCATGAAACAACAAAGAACTTACCAATTGCATTGAAGAAGAAATGTAGATCTACAAAAGAAAGTTCATAAACTACAACTATCAACACAAAGGAATTACAAGAGAAGAAGAATTCTACAACTACAAGAGAACAATTAAGGAAAGGAAAGGAAAATTAGAAGAGAGAAGAAGAACTAGATCTAGATCTAAAACCTAATCCTAATTCTAGAGAGAAGTAAGAGCTTCTCTCTCTAGAAACTAGCTCTAACTACTTCTAAAACTTAAACTTTGATTAATGGTCAAAAGCATGTAAAAGTCTCTCAATTCCCCTTCAATTCTTGGCTTAAATAGCATCAGAAATGAGTTGGATTGGGCCCACAAGGCTTTAGAATTCGCTGGCCATGAATTTGCATTTAATGAATCACATGCAAATCGGCACGTACGTGTACCGTGCGCGTGTGCGCCCCTATCCGCGATGCAACTATGGCAAATCTAATATTATTTCGAAGCCCCAGATGTTAGCTTTCCAACACAACTGGAACCGCATCATTTGAACCTCTGTAGCTCAAGTTATGGTCAATTAAGTGCGAAGAGGTCGTCTTGACAACTTTTGCGATTCCTTCATTTCTTCATGAGTTCTCCTTTTTTACATGCTTTTCCTTCATTCCCTTGATCCAATCTTTGCCTTCTAAATCTGAAATCACTTAACAAACATATCAATACACCTAATGGAATCATGGGTAAATCAAGATTAAACAATTAATGGCCTAAAAAGCATGTTTTCACACTTAAGCACAAATTAGAAGATAATCATGAAACCATGCTATTTCATTGAATAAATGTGGGTAAAAGGTTATAAAATCCCCTAAATCAAGCACAAGATAACCCCTACAAATGGGGTTTATCACTTAGTGAGGAGATATTTTAGAGCAGCATGGTCACAATTACTTTTGATCTTACTAAATAAGATCTGAACTTGTCAATGGCATAAACCACTGCAAGAAACTCCTTTTCTGTGGTTGTGTAATTCTTCTGCGCATCACTTAAAATATGGCTAGCATAATAAATAACATGCAGAAGCTTGTTATGCCTCTGTTCCAATACTGCACCAATGGCGTGGTCACTGGCATCACACATTAGTTCGAATGGTAATGTCCAGTCTGGTGCAGAAATGACTGGTGCTGTGACCAGCTTGGCTTTCAGAGTCTCAAACGCCTGCAGACAGTCTGTGTCAAAGATAAATGGCATGTCAGCAGCTAGCAGATTACTCAGAGATTTTGCAATTTTTGAAAAATCCTTTATAAACCTCCTATAGAATCCTGTATGCCCCAGAAAGCTTCTGATTGCCTTAATATTGGCAGGTGGTGGTAATTTTTCAATTACCTCTACCTTAGCTTGATCCACCTCTATTCCTTTGTTTGAAATTTTGTGCCCAAGGACAATTCCTTCAGTCACCATGAAGTGACATTTTTCCCAGTTTAAAACCAGGTTAGTCTCTTGGCACCTTTTCAGAACAAGTGCTTGATTGTCAAGACAGGAGCTGAATGAGTCTCCAAATACTGAGAAGTCATCCATGAAGACTTCCAGAAATTTCTCTACCATATCAGAGAAGATAGAGAGCATGTACCCCTGAAAGGTTGCAGGTGCATTGCACAGACCAAATGGCATCCTTTTATAGGCAAATACTCCAGAAGGACATGTGAATGCTGTTTTCTCTTGGTCCTGAGGATCTACTGCAATTTGGTTGTAACCTGAATAGCCATCTAAAAAGCAGTAGTATTCATGACCTGCAAGTCTCTCTAGCATCTGGTCTATGAATGGTAAAGGAAAATGATCCTTCCTGGTAGCTGTATTGAGTCTTCTGTAGTCAATACACATACGCCACCCTGTAACTGTTCTTGTAGGAACCAGATTATTCTTTTCATTATGAACCACTGTCATGCCTCCCTTCTTGGGGACAACTTGGACAGGGCTCACCCAGGGGCTATCAGAAATAGGATAAATAATCCCAGCTTCTAGTAACTTAGTGACCTCTTTTTGCACCACCTTGATGACAAGTCATCTTATGCTAGCTTTTCAAACATTTTTCACTTGTTTCATTAGGTTTTATGGACTTTCTTGCATTGTAAGTGAGTAATTTGGAGTGGTTTTGCATGGTTTTGTTAAATCAATCAACCATCATTTATTTGACACAAAATCATAAGGTTTAAGCTAGAATTAGTTGGTTTTTGAATGATTTAGAAACCTTGTGAATTTGGAGATGCTTTGATTGGTTGTTTTGATTATTTGTAGGTGAAGAAATGGTGAAAAAAGGAATTTTTGGCACTTTTTTAAAGTTAGAGCACGCTTTGGACCTTAGACCACGCTTTGAAAAGCGTGACCCATGACCATGAAGCATCTAAATACTAATGCCATCATGAACTATGCATATGAGTGATCTTCACATTAATTGGCATTACAAAGCCAATTAATGCATGCATGAAGCATTAAATCATTAATGCCAAAAGAATGAAATGGATTATTAAAGCCTGCATTTCACTATGCATTTTATCATGCTTCAACGTTAATACAATTGGCATTTTTAATTGAAAATGAATGCATTGGCATTATTTAATAAAGCCATGGAAGCATGCATGTATTATTATTATCGCCAAGGTATTAATGAAAGCATGCATGGAACTTAATTACTAATGCCAATTAAAGAATGAATGAAATGATGGAACGTTGCACGCTCACTAATAAGCATGCATACATTTCCATTATTAAATTGGCATTAGTAATGAATGAACGGCATTAGTAATTAAGAGCAAGAGCCAAGCATTCATTAAGCAAGGCGCTATGTTTGAAGATTTAACCGAGCGCTACAAGGAAGCTTGATTCAAAGGAGCGCTCAGTTAACTTGTTTTACCTTTATCGTGCATCTCCAAGAAAAAAAGCAAAGCACAAGCAAGCAAAATGGGGGAGCCAAGGATCGAACTCTACACATGAGGCATAAGGGGAGCGCTACTCTTCATAAGGAAATTGGCAAAAGTGTAAGCACCAGGATTCGAACCAAGGAGCTCCTCTCTTGCAAGGAAGGAGCGCTCCACTTGGCCAAAGAAAATTGGCACCGAAGTGCATCCTCCAAGGTTCGAATATGGAGTCTTAGGCAAGCAAATGAGGCGCTGAGTTAAAAAGTTCTCACTGAACGCTAGTTCAACAACAATTGGGCCAAGGACAACAAGCATATGTAGTGCTCAGTTACTTTAAAGTAACTGAACGCTACCCTGGATTCAATTCTTCACCAATTGAAAAGCCCACTCCAATTTCTGAAGATCAAAAATAGAAAGTGTATAAATAGGATTTAGTTTGATTTAAAGAGGACTTTAAACTTTTACTTTTGCTTACTTTTAAACTTTCATTTTTTGATTTTGAGCTTTGAATTGGGAATTGGGATTGAGAGCTGAGTTCTCTCCTCCTTGTTCTCACTTTTGCATTTCTTGCTTTCTGTTTTTGAATTGTGGATAGAGATTGAAGGAATTCTGTTTCAATCCTTAATCTACAATTCATCTTTGTTCTCTTCTGCATAATTCTAAGGAATTGTGAATTGGATTTAGCTTTCTGATTTCATTCTCATCTCTTCTGTTACTTTTGCTATCTTCTATTGGAATTTGAATTGAGATCGAAGAGCTTCATTGATTCTAAGTTTGAGAATCATCTTTCACCTCTCTTCTCAATTGTTCCAAGAGGTGAATCTGAGTTTCCTTTACTGTTTTCATTTTCTTTTCTTCTACAAATTGTTTTCTATTGGATCAAGGAAGGAATTGAGATCTAGACTTGTTTTCTAGTCTCATTGAGCCTCTGAGCTCTTGAATTTCTTTCCTAGATCTTGCAATTGAGTTGAATTTACTTTCTGTTTATATCTATTGCACTTAATTCATCTTCTTTACTTTCTGTTATTAAATTCTGAATTCCAGCATCCCATACCCCTTTATTATTCAAGCAATCTACATTTCTTGCACTCTAAGCTTCAGCTGTTTACATTTTTTGCAATTTAAGTTTCAGTCATTTACATTTCTTGCACTTTAAGATTAAGCTCTTTTACTTCTTCTGTTCTTTAATTTACTATCAATTTTCCCTTTCCCTTTTAGTTTTATGCAATTTAGCTTCTGTTGGTTACAATTCACTCAAATCATTACTTGTTTGCTTAACTAAATCAACCACCTAACTAAAATTGCTCAATCCTTCAATCCCTGTGGGATCGACCTTACTCACGTGAGTAATTACTACTTGATGCGACCCGGTACACTTGCCGATGAGTTTTAGGTGTTGGAAATCCGTTTTCAACCCATCACACCTCCTTTATGGCTGGATTCAGCCGCCTCTGTGGTTGAACCACTGGCTTAGCATCAACCTCCAATAGGATCTTATGCATGCATCTGGCTGGGCTAATGCCCTTAAGATCACTTATGGACCACCCAAGAGCTGTCTTGTGTGTCCTTAGCACCTGAATTAGTGCTTTCTCTTCATGTGGCTCTAAAGTAGAGCTTATGATTACTGGAAAAGTGTCATCTTCTCCCAGAAATACATATTTCAGGGATGGTGGTAGTGGCTTGAGCTCGGGTTTAAGAGGCTTCTCCTCTTCCTGAGGAGTTTTCAGAGGTTCTTCTGTTTTCTCTTATTCCTCCAGATCAGGCTGAACATCTTTAAAAATGTCCTCTAGCTCTGATTCGAGACTCTCAGTCATATTGACCTCTTCCACCAGGGAGTCAATAATATCAGCGCTCATGCAGTCCTTTGATGTGTCTGGATGCTGCATAGCTTTGATAGCATTTAACTTAAACTCATCCTTATTGACTCTCAGGGTTATCTCCCCTTTTTGGACGTCAATGAGGATTCGTCCAGTTGCTAGGAAAGGTCTTCCTAGAATGAGGGTTGCACTCTTGTGCTCCTCCATTTCCAACACTACAAAGTCAGTGGGGAAGGCAAATGGCCCAACCTTGACAATCATGTCCTCAATCACTTCTGATGGAATCTTAATGGAGCCATCAGCAAGTTGGAGGCATATCTGGGTTGGTTTAACTTCATTAGTCAAACCAAGATTTTTGATAGTGGATACATGTATTAGGTTGATACTTGCCCCAAGATCACATAGAGCTGTCTTGGTACAAGCACCCTCTAATGTGCATGGTATCATAAAGCTTCCAGGATCTTTAAGCTTTCTAGTAAGCTTTTCAGAATAACTGCACTGCATTCTTCAGTGAGGAAAACTTTTCCAATTTCTCTCCAATCCTTCTTATGACTTAAGATCTCTTTCATGAACTTAGCATAAGAGGGTATTTGCTCAAGTGCCTCTACAAACGTAATCTTTATTTTAAGAGTCCTGAGATAGTCTGCAAAGCGGGCAAATTGTTTATCCTGTTTTGCTTGGCGGTGTTTCTGAGGATAAGGCATCTTGGCTTTATATTCTTCAACCTTAGTTGCTGCAGATTTACTTCCTACAGAAGTGGTTGGAGAAGCCTGGTTAAGGGGGTTGTTATCAGCACTTGCAGGTGTCTGACCCCTTATTGGTGTTTGAACGCCAGCATTGGGTGTTTTCTAGGCGTTTAACGCCAGGTTGCCATCCTTTTCTGGCGTTTGAACGCCAGAATTGGCTATCCTTTGGGCGTTTAACGCCAGTTCTTCACCCTTTTTTGGCGTTTGAACGCCAGAATCATTCCTCTCTGGGCTCTTACTGTCCTTAGAGGGATTTTGAGCAGTGGCTTGGTCATTTTCTGTTAGTTGTTCCATTCTTGGCTTTCTGCTGCTTTGAGTTGAGACATTCAATGTCTTCCCACTCCTTAATTGAACAGCTTGGCATTCTTCTGTTATCTGTTTAGATAGCTGTTGTCTTGTCTGATTCAAGTGTTTTTCCATATTCTCATTAGCATCTTTGGTGTCTTGTAGCATCTCTTTAATTTTTGCTAACTGTTTTGTTATAGAAAATAGTTGCTGATTAAGTTCAGTAATTTGTTCTGGAGGACTAAGTTCGATGGATACTGCCTTAGCCTCTTCTTTCATGGAGGACTCACTACTTAAGTACAGATGCTGATTTCTAGCAACTATATCAATGAGTTCTTGAGCCTCTTCAATTGTCTTTCTCATGTGTATAAATCCATCAGCTGAGTGGTCTAGAGGCATCTGGGCTTTTTCTGTAAGTCCATAGTAAAAGATGTCTAACTGCACCCATTCTAAAAACATTTCAGAGGGGCATTTCCTTAGCATCTCTTTGTACCTCTCCCAGGCATTATAAAGAGATTCATTATCCTCTTGTTTAAAGCCTTGGATGTCCAGCCTTAGCTGTGTCATCCTTTTTGGAGGGAAATATTAATTCAGGAATTTGTCTGATAACTGTTTTCATGTTCTTATGCTTGCTGTGGGTTGGTTATTTAACCACCTTTTTGCTTGATCTTTTACAGCAAATGGAAACAGTAATAATCTGTAGACATCCTGATCTACTTCCTTATCACGTACTGTGTCAGCAATTTGTAAGAACTGTGCCAGAAACTCAGTAGGTTCTTCCTGTGGAAGACCAGAATACTGGCAGTTTTTCTGCACCATGATAATGAGCTGAGGATTTAACTCAAAATTGCTAGCTCTGATGGAGGGTATACAGATACTACTCCCATAGGAAGCATTAGAGGGGTTAGCATATGACCCCAGAGTCCTTCTGGACTGTTCATTTTTACTTGGATCCATGATGGATAAAATAAAATATTTTCGTTTTTATTTTGTTTAATTAAGGATAAACCGAATTCAAAATAAAATAAAATAAAATAAAATAATTGGAAAATAGAATATATATTTCGGAAACTAAAAGAAAAAGAAATAAAAGAAATTCGAATACTAAATGATTAATTAATTAAAAAGATTTGAAAATTTTTGGATATGATTTTTGAAAAATGAAGAGAGAGAAAGTGGTTAGGAAATTTTGAAAAAGATATGTCTTAAAATTAAAGATACTTGTAAGAAAATAAATAAATAAAAGAAAATATTTGAAAAGGATATGATTTTAAAATTTTAAAGATTAAAACTTTCTTAACAAGAAAACACCAAACTTAAAATTTTTCAATCAAAATAGTAAAATGGGACAAGTAATTCGAAAATTATGAATAAGAAAAGAAAAAGATTTTGAAAAATTTTATAAAGGATTTTCGAAAAATATAAAAAGAAAATTGAAAAAGATTTAAAAAGATAAATTTTAAAATTGAAAATTTAACTTAATTAACAAGAAACAACCAAATTTTAAAATTTTGAATAAGTCAACCTAAGGAATTCGAAAATGATGAGTAAATAAAGGAAAAAATACATTTATTCTTTTTTGAATTTAATGAGGAAAGAGAAAAATAATAAAATGACACCAAACTTAGAATTTTTAGATCAAAACAAAGAAAACAAACAAGAAAACTTTGAATGTCAAGATAAACACCAAGAACAAATTTTGAAAATTTTTAAGAAAATAAAAACATAAATAACACCAAACTTAAAAAATTTTTATACTTTGAACACTAATAATTTGAAAATGCACAAGAAAAAAAGGAAAAACACAAAATAAGAAAAATTAAAGATCAAACAAGGAAAATAAACAAGAACATCTTGAAGATCAATGAAGAACACAATGCATATATTTTCGAAAATTAAAGAGAAATTAAAACATGCAATTGACACCAAACTTAAAGCATGAAACTAAACTCAAACAGAAAACTCTATTATCAGTTTATTAAAAATTTTCGAAAAAATTTAGAAAAAGAAAACAAGGATTTTAAAATTTTAACAAAAACAATAATAGAAGACTCAATTTTAGTGACTCTAAACCAAAAAGATAAATTTTTCCTAATCTAAGCAACAAAATAAACCGTCAGTTGTCCAAACTCAAACAATCCCCGTGCACGAAATTGTGATTACACTTTTCACAACTCCGCACAACTAACCAGCAAGTGCACTGGGTCGTCCAAGTAATACTGACGTTAGGATTTTTACCAGTAAAGAGATTCATAGAAATAGTTGCGTTGTAGATACAGTCTCTAAGCCGACAAAAATCCCTTCGTACAAACGTTTTGGGTGTCACAAGTAACAAACCCCTTTAGAAATTGTTAACCGAGTATTCAAACCTCGGGTCGTCTTCTCAAGGAACTGCGAGGAAGTATGTTCTTATTATTGGCTATAAAGGTTGTAATCGGGTTTTAGAAGATGAGAAGCAAGTAATTTAAATGACAAGTAAAGTAAATGGCAATTAAAATAAATAAATACTGTAAAGCAGACTTTTGGTAAGGTAAAAGAAGTTGGAGGTCCAACGTAGTTATTTCGCTCAACTATAATGAAAGTTGAATCTAAACTCCACTTGGTCAACCTTTACTAAAGCAAAGGAGATTCAAGGGACTAATTTATCTGGCCTTTGAATCCTATTTATTTCCTAAGAAAAGGTTGGGATTATTTAAGTTCAGGTTAATTAGCAAGATAACGATTATCAATTATGTTGAGTTTAATAACTGTTGAGTTACTAAATTCTTAACCAGAACCAAAAGGGGAAAAAGTAAAATTGCTGGAGTGATAAAAATATCCTTAGATGGGAAGCAATGGTAACTTAAATCAAAGAGAACAATCATAAACTGAAAATACCTCAATTATTATTAATTCAAATAACAGTCTGTAACATGGAAAAATTCATAGATCCAATTATAAAGGTAAATAGCCAACTCAGATATTGAAATAAATAAATAAAGTGAAAGGGAAATTTAAAACAAAGAAATATAAAACCTGGATTGAGAGTCACTCTTAAAATAAGAAGAAATCCTAAATCCTAAGAGAGAGAGAGAGAAGATCTCCCTCTCAACTAAATCTAAATCATTGAAAAGTAAAATATGCGAGCTCCCTTTGAATGGGTGCATTCCCACACTTTATAACCTCTGGTCTATGCTGTCTGTACTTGGATCTGGGCCAAAAAGGGCTTCAGAAATCGCTGGGGGCGCATTCTGTAAATTCTGATACGTGGCCTCTGTCACGCGTCCGCGTGGGTCACGCGGTCGCGTCATTCGGAGCTTTTCCTTGCCACGCAGTCGCGTCAGTCATGCGGCCGCGTCGCTGCTGATTCGTGCTTGGCACGCGATCGCGTCATCCATGCGATCGCGTGGATACCAGTTTCCTTAAAGCTCCATTTTGCTTTCTCCTTCCTATTTTGTATGTTTCTTTTTCCATCCTTTAAGCCATTCTGCCTTAGAGAATCTGAAACTACTCAACACACTAATCAGGGCATCGAATGGAAATAAAGGTAATTAAAATAATTAATTTTTAAAACTTAGGAAACATGTTTTTCACAATATGACATAATAAGGAAGGGAAAGTAAAACCATGCAATTAATGTGAATAAGCAGGTGAAGGATTGTATAAATCACTCAAATTAAGCACAAAAGAACTCATGAAATATGGGTTTATCAACCTCCCCACACTTAATTACTAGCATGTCCTCATGCTAAATCCAAGGTAAATAATTAAGGTTAAAGTGATGGAATGTCATGCAATGCAACCTAATTTAAATGCAACTACCTAAATGAATGATGCATCATGCAACTCTAATTTATTCACTCATATATAAAGCTTACATGTAGTCAAGTTAATTCACATTCTCAAGGAGTCATGTATATATATAGCCAACCCTTAAATAATAAAGCATTTTAGTAAATGAGATGGGAAAGAAAACATTGTACAAACTTGCAAAACAATTAGTAAATTTAAGCATAGATATATGTTGATGAGTTATTGAACCCTCACTGGATTTTGTGTTTACTCTCTAGTCACTCAGTGTTTATTGGGTTTATTCACTCTATTTTTCTTTTTATTCTTACTTTTTATAGCTTTGTTCTTCATCTAACCAATCAACAATTATAGAATATAGTCATACCAAAAAGTCATGAGGTCTTAATTGAGGTTGTAATGGGGTCAAGGTAAAGGTAAGGATTTATGTATAGGGTCAAGTGAGCTAATAAGTGAATCCTTAATTAGACTAAGATCTCACCTAACATACATATTTAGTAAAATAAAATCTTTTTACCTATTTTCCCATATTATCCCACTTATTGTTATATGCTCATGTTTCACTTTTTATTTTTATCCCATGTGCATTGTTTTTATTTTGCATTGAGGAGTTTCTTTTGTATCCCCTTTTATTTAGATGCTGAAAAATAAAATTTTTTTTATTTTTTTATTTTTTTTTTATTTTTTTTATTTTTTTATTTTTTTATTTTTTTTAATGCACATGGTAATTGAATCACCTAGATTTTCTCATGAGCATGCTTCCCAATTTTATTTTTTTTTCTTTTAACTTTTCTACCCTTTTGTTTCTATTACCCATGTTCCCAAAAGGTTTCCCACATTTTTCTCTATTTATAATTTTCTATCTTAAGCTAACCAAGGATTCACTTGGGATTTTCTTTTATTTTTCTGCTTAAGGCTAGTAATTTGGCTAAATAGAATAAAGGGGTTTTAAAAGGCTCAAGGGGGCTAACAAGGGTGATGTAAAAGGTAGGCTAATTTGGGGTAAGTGAGCTAAAATCAAATGATGGCCTCAATCATTCTCTTGGTATGTATCTATTCTATATTCTATAATTGGACATATAGATTAAAGCAAAGGAAAGAACATCAGAATAAAAAGAAATGAAACACACAGAAATGAAATTATGGTTTGAATGTAACCATACAATTTAAGCTCAAGACTCACAGGCTATGTGTTCTCTAACTCAAGCATCATATATCATTTATATATTGTATGCAGGTTTAGTTAAAAATTCCCATTATTCTCATAAAAAAAATTATTTAGGGTAGCTTTTAAAGTTTTAATGTTCCTCCTTGATGAAATGTTGTCGGCTTAACTACATCATGTAATGCTATATATAAGTTTTGTGGATTTAAATCTGATATGTTCAATTTCCTAGCTTACTTCCTTTTTATATTTTTCTATTTAAACTATACTATCTTATGCTAAAAAGGGTAAACTATACTAATTAATCCACTAATAAATCAGAATTGCAAACTAAACTAAATAACTAAAATAAACTAAATGGCTAAAATATGAACTCAAGATGTAAAATGCAGAAAATAGAGTAAAAATACATAAAAGCAATGTATAAGTACTCAGAAAATAACAGTAAAAAGAAAAATACAAAAAAAAAATCCAAAATAAAAGAAAAAGTATGTAGTGGTTCTCCAAAATAAACGCCAGAGATGGCGACCTCCCTATACTTAAAAGGAAGCATCGTCCCCGATGCTCAATCAAGCCGGGTGTAAAGGAGTGTCATCACTAGGAGGGATGGTAGCTGGAGTCTCAGTGGTGGTGGTGGGCTGAGGGTCTGGCTGCTATGGAGGAGGTGCTGACTGGATCGGGATCTCAAGATCTGCAGCCTCAATCTGATGTGGGACCGCTGCCTGTGGTGCGGCTGGTGCTGCCTCCTGGGGATGGGTCTCTGCCTCGGGTGCATCCGCCTCCTCCTCAGATGCCTCAGATGGTGTGTCGGGCTCGGAGGGGATGTCACCGGATCGTATCATCAGCTTTAGGTGCTCATAGCGCCGCTTGTTGCAACGCTCCATCTGGTCAAGTCATCGAAACAAGCGGTGCACCAGATGATAGACGGGCTCTGTGGCAGGTGGAGGTGCAGTGGTAGTAGCAGGGGTAGGTGGTGTAGTAGACGGTGGGGCTGACTCAACGGTGGCAGTGAATGGTGGTGGTCTGTGGCCCAAGGCTAAGAAGTTTCGGCTGTGCGGAATGATCTTCCTGCAATCCGCCACTGGTGGTCTCTCATCGGCAGCCTCCCATGGCACGTCAGCTCGACGGCCAAGCTGTGTAACTAGATATGGAAAGGGGAGGGTGCCTCGGACGTGGACCCTGGCCATATAATACCGAATGAAACGTGGCAGATACCGGTCCTTACCCTCCAGCACACACCAAAGGAGGGTGATCATAGCAGCCGGGATCTCCGTCTCGTGAGTACTCGGCATCACATAATTACTCAAGATTTGATGCCATAACCGAGCCTCATCGTTTAAGTATGCTCTCTTGATCCCTCTAGGCATGTTAGTGTCCTGACCCATCTCCCAAGGGACTGTCGGGTCGAGAGCTATCCGTGCCTTTACAGCTTCCCAATCAAACTGCATCTGACGCATGTCCTCCTCAGCCTTTGAATAACCATCAGGCTGATCGGACTTGGCTGGGAGCCGGAGAATATCCTCTAAGGCCTCTTCAGTGACCAGAATTTGTTTTCCTCTCAGGTTCACTGCATCTAGGGTAGTGAGATAGTAGTTGCAGTAGAATTCCCGTACCCAAGATGAATTGACCTCTGTCAATGTTCTTTCCAGAAAGAACCAGCCCCTTTGCTTGATTTTCTCAGTGGTGTACTGCTGGAGGGCTTCTGGAATCTTCAGAGTTCGTTCCAGATATAGATTTCTGGAGAGTGCAAAAGCCGGGTACTTCAGTTCACAGTACCGGTTTGCAAATTTAATAGAATCATTTGCAGGGAGCAGATGGTCAGCTTTTTCCTGCTGTGTGAAGTTCTTCTCCCGCCATGAAGAATCGTGCATTAGAGCAATGATGGACTGGGAGGAGTCTCCTCTCTTGCGCTTTCCAGTAGCCTTGCTTTTTCCTTTCCTCTGTGAGGCAGACATCCTGAAAAACAGAGAACCAGGATATGGATAAAATAGGAAAGCAAATAGGCAATTAAACAAAGGAAACTCAAAGTGTCAAGGGAGAATTAGAATAAGGAAAATGAGTAAATGAAATGTGATTGAATTTATGTTAAATGGAAAAATAATCAATATGTCATGGTTAGAAAGTTAGAGGAAAGTGAAAATAATCAGAAAAGAGATTAAAAGGGTTAGTATGGTTAGAATTTGAAAAAGAAATTAGTAAATAAAATTAGTGAGTTAGTAAAGTGCGGGTTAAAGTAAGTGGCATAGAAAAATTTCATATAACAAGGATTCACAGGTAAGAATAGAAGTACTCATAATCGAACAAGGAAAACAGGGTGATGCTGATTCGAATAGAAATAAAGAAAGCAAAAATTTGAATCAGTGAATCACAAAAGCAGTTTATGAACCAGGAAATCAAAGAGGATAAGAATGTCTGCCATAGCATTCACGAAATGGTTTGGGTAAAGCAGAGTAAAACAGAGTTCAGAAATGCCAAACAAAAACATGAATGAAAATAATTTACAAAAAATTTGGGCAGCATTTCGGCTAAAATTGGATTGTCCCGAAAAATAAACAGCAATCATAGCAGTTCATATGAATTAAAAACTTGTTGCAGTTACCAGTAATGTATAGAAACAGGAAAATTTGAGAGTAACAAGCAGCAATTCCAAGAAATCATAGCATATGAACAAGGTCATAGGAACAACAAAATTGCAGTTAGGATAAAACATAAACAGGAACAGTGCAAGTAAACAGACCTAGATCCACTAACCAGAGCCTATGCTACCTAACAACCTAAAAATCCACTACAGCATGAATATCTATCTATCCTAATTATGAACAAAAACGGAAAAAATTACAGAAAAATGATGAACGGATAAAAAGGGTTGTGTTTTGCGGAACCTGGTAGGCGGGAGGGGTGGAACGGGGAAGAAGGTGGCTGCGGCGGCGTTCGGCGCGGTGGCGGCTGAGGGGGGGCAGTGGCGGATAGAGGGTTTAGGGTTAGTGATAGAAGAGGGGGGTTTTCGGTGGGTGGCGGAGAGAGGGGGGCGCGGCTGGGTGGCCGGCGGTGGGGGGCGGTGGACAGTGGTGGAGAGGGGAGGAGAGAGGAAGAAGGGAGAAGAAGGGAGGGGAGGGGGCTGCGGCGGCAGTGTCCGGCGTGGCGGCGGCGTCTGGGTGGTGGCGCAGTGGCGGCTGGGTGGTGGTTGGAGGGAGAGGGAGCAGAGAGGGAGAAGAGGGTTGGGGGTGGGGGGCTTCGCGATTGATAGGGTTCGCGTGGCTGGGGGGGTTATATTTTCGAATGCACGCGGCCGCATGGGGCACGCGGTCGCATGGTTGGGGCGAAAATTGGAGTGACGCAATCGCGTGGGCGGCGCGATCGCATGAGAGGGGGGGGGGGAAAGAAGGGTGACGCGATCGCGTGGGTCGCGCGATCGCGTCACTGGAATTCGTGCTAAACACACGACTCCAGCGCCGTTTTAGCACAACTCTCTGTCTCCTTTTGGGGTGATGTGCAATCCATGCGACGCGATCGCGTCGCTCACGCGGTCGCGTGGGATTGGTATCGTGCAAGTGACGCGATCGCATGGGGCATGCGATCGCGTGGGCCAATTTGTGCGAAACGCACAAGGGCCGCACGATTCCAGCCTAACTTTCTGTTCGTTGGATCCTTACACCGATATATAGATCACCCGGCCGCGTGGATCACGCGGCCGCGTGGATCACGCGGTCGCGCGGGTGGTGTTTTTCGCAATATGACGTGATCGCATGGGGCATGCGGTCGCATCGTGCACCCCTTTTTTTTTATATATATATGCATGAAAAATGCAGAATGCAATGATTAACATGAATGCTATGCATGATTCCAGGTTTAATAGATTAAAATGAAAAAGAAAAAAAAATGAAAGCATTTAACAAGAAATAAATTGAAAAAGAAGCGACCATACCATGGTGGGTTGTCTCCCACCTAGCACTTTTAGTTAAAGTCCTTAAGTTGGACATTGGAGGAGTATCCTGTTATGGTGGCTTATGTTTAAATTTGTCCAAAAATCTCCACCAGTGCTTGGAATGCCAATAGCCTCCGGGGTCCCAAACTAGGCACGCAAAGCTTCTAAACAGCTTCAAATGTATTGTTAGGCTCCCGGGACGATGAATGTCAGGATATAGTCCAGGATTCCAAGCCTTGCTTTTAAATCCGCCTCCGTCTTGATCTACATGTTTCCATTCGGGCGGGTTAAAAAGTAGAATCTCACCTTGGTGACCAAACGTTTTCCATGATCCATGCAATTGAGCCTGATACCAATCCGTGTACTTCAAAGTGAAGCGTGGAACCTTATTGAGCCTTGTGCACCAGCTCTGAGTACAAGACATTTCCCTCTTACTCTTAAAGCCGCAGAGAGCTCTAAGCTGGCCATCTGTTTCAAGCAAACCATATTCAAGTGAATAAGTAAAATTATAAGTTAAGGATTGTACCCACTTGAAGCTTGTATTAGGTGGTAATGGCCTTGGGATAGGTGTTTTTGGTGGTTCTGCAAGTTCCATTTCCTTGTGCTCTTCTGTGAATTCCTCCACTTCTTTGCAAAGATCTTCAATTGTATCTGTGTCCTGGTCAAAGTCTTCTGCGTCTTCCTCATCACTTGAGTCATAGAATGGAGGTTGAGAGAAATCTACCTCTGCATCATCTTCATATTCACTTGGGGAAGATTCTTCGATCTCAGAGAATTCACTTGCGGATGCAAGTTCATCACTAAGAGAGTTAGACTTGTGACTATCATCATCAAGGGAATTTGCTTCTTGGATTATTCCATCTGATTCTTTATAAACGACTTGCCTTGGAGAAATATCCTCCTTAGCATCAACTGTAGCATCCTGGACGGAGTTTTCCTCAATTTTGGATTCCCATGGAGGTTCAGCATCTCCTAGATCTTCAACCAACTCTTTTTCTTGAACAAAGACAGCTTCTTCTAATTGTTCTAGTACAAATTCATTCTCTGTCTTGTCCACTGGAGTTTCTGGTTTCTCCTTTATGCTGCGCTCTTCATTGGGCTGTCCACATGGAGCTGTGGCTGATCCTTGTGTATTTAAGCGCCTAGAAGCCCATTGAATCATTGCTTGCTCCAGTTGTTTAATGGTTGTTTGAAATTTAATTACTGTTTCTCTTAGGCGATCCTCTGCTTCTCGGGTTGCTGGACTTGGACATGATACAAAGGAAAGTGGTGGTGATTGGGAGTGATTGGATTGGCATTGGGGTAAGGAAGGATCATATGGTGGCGAATGGTGAAGAGAAGCTTGTGAGTGTGGTGGTTCGAGGTTATGTTGAAAGGATGGTTTATATGCATGGGGTGGGGCTTGTTGGTAGTTACAAGGTTGTCCACCATGTCTTTCAACTGGGTATGCACTGTAGAATGGTCTTTGCCCAGGATATCTCGGAGGGTGTTGCTGCCAAAAGGGTTGATTAGATCCTCTTGGTCCCAACCATCCTTGATTGGTCTGACCTTGATGCACATTCCTGCTGTAACTTCTATTTCCCTTAACAATATTAGAACCAAACTCAAAGCGAGAGGGGTGAGAGTTCATAGTAGCAAATAAAGAAAAAAAGGAAAAACAAAAATAAATAAACAAGCAAAAGAAAAATATTTACAATAACCAATAATAAGGCACACGTTAGCAGTTCCCCGGCAACAGCGCCATTTTGACGTTAGGATTTTTACCAGTAAAGAGATTCATAGAAATAGTTGCGTTGTAGATATAGTCTCTAAACCGACAAAAATCCCTTCGTACAAACGTTTTGGGTGTCACAAGTAACAAACCCCTTTAGAAATTGTTAACCGAGTATTCAAACCTCGGGTCGTCTTCTCAAGAAACTGCGAGGAAGTATGTTCTTATTATTGGCTATAAAGGTTGTAATCGGGGTTTAGAAGATGAGAAGCAAGTAATTTAAATGACAAGTAAAGTAAATGGCAATTAAAATAAATAAATACTGTAAAGCAGACTTTTGGTAAGGTAAAAGAAGTTGGAGGTCCAACGTAGTTATTTCGCTCAACTATAATGAAAGTTGAATCTAAACTCCACTTGGTCAACCTTTACTAAAGCAAAGGAGATTCAAGGGACTAGTTAATCTGGCCTTTGAATCCTATTTATTTCCTAAGAAAAGGTTGGGATTATTTAAGTTCAGCTTAATTAGCAAGATAACGATTATCAATTATGTTGAGTTTAATAACTGTTGAGTTACTAAATTCTTAACCAGAACCAAAAGGGGAAAAAGTAAAATTGCTGGAATGATAAAAATATCCTTAGATGGGAAGCAATGGTAACTTAAATCAAAGAGAACAATCATAAACTGAAAATACCTCAATTATCATTAATTCAAATAACAGTCTGTAACATGGAAGAATTCATAGATCCAATTATAAAGGTAAATAGCAAACTCAGATATTGAAATAAATAAATAAAGTGAAAGGGAAATTTAAAAAAAAGAAATATAAAACCTGGATTGAGAGTCACTCTTAAAATAAGAAGAAATCCTAAATCCTAAGAGAGAGAGAGAGAAGATCTCCCTCTCAACTAAATCTAAATCATTGAAAAGTAAAATATGCGAGCTCCCTTTGAATGGGTGCATTCCCATACTTTATAACCTCTGGTCTATGCTGTCTGTACTTGGATCTGGGCCAAAAAAGGCTTCAAAAATTGCTGGGGGCACATTCTGTAAATTCTGATACGTGGCCTCTGTCACGCGTCTGCGTGGGTCACGCGGTCGCGTCATTCGGAGCTTTTCCTTGCCACGCGGTTGCGTCAGTCATGCGACCGCGTCATGTGCATTCTGCTTAAGGCGCGCGGTCGCGTCAGTCATGCGGCCGCGTCGCTGCTGATTCGTGCTTGGCACGCGATCACGTCATCCATGTGATCGCGTGGATACAAGTTTCCTTAAAGCTCTGTTTTACTTTCTCCTTCCTATTTTGTATGTTTCCTTTTCCATCCTTTAAGCCATTCTGCCTTAGAGAATCTGAAACTACTCAACACACTAATCACGGCATCGAATGGAAATAAAGGTAATTAAAATAATTAATTTTTAAAACTTAGGAAACATGTTTTTCACAATATGACATAATAAGGAAGGGAAAGTAAAACCATGCAATTAATGTGAATAAGCAGGTGAAGGATTGTATAAATCATTCAAATTAAGCACAAAAGAACTCATGAAATATGGGTTTATCAAATACCTTACGTGAGTAAGGATCGATCCCACGGAGATTGCCGGCTTGAAGCAAGCTATGGTTATCTTGTAAATCTTAGTCAGGATACTAATGATAAAAAATGGTTTTGTTTATGAAAGGTAAATAACGTGAAATAAATGGTACTTGTGATTCAATAATGAGGAACAGGTTGAGGTTCCAGAGATGCTCTGTCATCTGAATCTCTGCTTTCCTACTGTCTTCTTCTCCAAACACGCATGGCTTCCTTCAATGGCAAGCTGTATGATCCTCTCGGATGAAAAATACCAAGTACGATCTCTGCACGGCTAATCAACTGTCGGATTTCTCGTCTCAGATGAAAAATACCAAGTACAGCTACCACACGGCTAATCATCTGTCAGTTCTCACTAGCGTCGGAATAGGATCTCTCTATCCTTTCGCACACTGTCACTGCACCCAACATGTGTGAGTTTGAAGCTCGTCACAGTCATCCCTTCCCAGATTCTACTCGGAATACCACAGACAAGGTTTAGACTTTCCGGATCCCAGGAATGCTACCAATTGGTTCTAGCCTCTACTACGAAGGTTCTGATCTCACAGACTCGGTCCGTGGATCAGAGACCCAAGAGATACGCACTCAATCTATCACCCAATGACTACGTCGAGCTCAAATAGAATGGAAGTGGTTGTCAGGCACACATTCATAGAATTGAGAATAATGATGAGTGTCACGGATAATCAGATTCTCTATATTGAAGTACGAGTGAGTATCTTAGAATAGAATCAAGCGTGATTGAATAGAAAACAGTAGCAATTGCATTAATTCATTGAAACACAGCAGAGCTCCTCACCCCCACCTATGGGGTTTAGAGACTCATGCTATAGAAGATAAAATATGTAGTGTAAAATGTCATCAGTTACAAAATGAATCTCTAAATTTAGTTTTTATACTAGACTAGTAACTTAGGTTTACAGAAAATGAGTAACTAAGTGCAGAAATCCACTTCCGGGACCCACTTGGTGAGTGTTTGGGCTGAGCTTTCAAGCTTACACGTGCATATGCTTCATGTTGGAGTTAAACGCCACCTTGGGTTCCAAAATGGGCATTTAACGCCAAGAAATGTGCCAGTTCTGGCGTTTTACGCCAGAAAGTTTTTGGCTGGATTTTAACAGTAGTTTGGGCCATCAAATCTCGGGTAAAGTATGGACTATTATTATTGCTGGAAAGCCCAAGATGTCTACTTTCCAACGCAATTGAGAGCGCGCCAATTGGACTTCTGTAACTCCAGAAAATCTACTTTGAGTGCAGGAGGGTCAGAATCGAACAGCATCTGCAGTCCTTTCTCAGCCTCTGAATTAGTTTTTTGCTCAGGTCCCTCAATTTCAGCCAGAAAAGACCTGAAATTACAAAAAAACACACAAACTCGTAGTAAAGTCCAGAAATGTGATTTTTGCATAAAAACTAATAAAAATATAATGAAAAGTAACTAAATCATACTAAAAACTATGTAAAATCAATGCCAAAAAGGTTATAAATTATCCACTCATCAGAGCGCTTCAAGAATCTTCTGGACGCATGCCCCCACCACATGATTAACAAGTTGGTGTTGATCAACTACTTCACTCAAGGCATGAAGCCTCAGGATAAGACTACATTGGATGGTGCAAGTAATGGTTCTCTAAAAAAGTACAAGACAGCAGATGAAGCGTGGCAACTGATCAGCGACCTAGCTGAGTCAACTCGAAATCACAGGCACAGGAACAGCCACCCCAAGGCTGTTGCAGAGGTTTCCCCTGGCAGTGAGACTACTGCTCCCACACAGAGTCTGTGTGAGATGACCAACCTACTGAAATAGATACATCTAAGTCAACACTAATCTCAACCTCCCTCACCACAACATAGTCAAAAACTGGTTCCTCAGAGAGTGTGCGGGATATGTGCATGTTATAGTCATTATACTGATGAGTGTCCGCAGCTCCAACAAGAGGACAACACCTTGGCAGCTACTCACAATTTCTATGACCGTCCAAACCAAGGATACTATCATCAAGGCGGCAACTATAACCAAGGTGGGAACCATAACTAGGGTTGGCAAGACAACTCCAACCAAGGCTAGAGGGACAACTATAACAGAGGAAGCAGAGACAACCAGGGGAATCAGAGGTGGAATAATAATAACAATCAGCAAAACTGGTATCAGTAGAACCAGAACCAGCCTTACAGAGCACCTTACCTAAGGCAGTCCCAAGTGCCTCAGAACAACCAACAGCAGGCCCCTCAAATCACTTACCCCCTTCCTCTTCTAATGACGAATTGCTTCAGTCTATTGAGCAAAGACAAAAGGCCATGGAGAACACACTTAGCTCCACCTTAAACGGCCTGATCTCTACTGTACAAGTTCTTGCCTCACAGATTAGATCAATGAACACTCCCAATAACCAGCCTTCAAGCTCCATTGGAATTCCTTCTCAACCCTTACCCAACCCCAAGGGTGGCATCAATGCCATCTCTTTGAGGTCCGGAACCACACTGCAAGAGAGGAATCAGAAGGAGCTAAGTCCACAAGAACACGCCCCAGTTGAGGACATGGATGAAGTGGAGGATTTTGAAGAGGAAGATGAAGTACAAGACAAGGTTGAAGAGGAAGCAGCTCAACCAGGGAATGGCGCACCAGAAGAAGCTAAAGCTACCAGAGACACCATCCTTATCCCAATTCTGCACCTTGCAAGGAAGTCTAGAAAGCAGATGAAACTTGACCCAAAAATGGTAGAAATCTTCAAAAAGGTTGAGGTAACTGTTCCCCTTTTTTATGTTATTCAACAAGTACCTAAATATACGAAGTTTCTAAAGGATTTGTGCATGCATAATGATAAGATTAATGAGTTAGAAACTATCCCTTTAGGTAGTTCTATATCTGCTTTAATGGGGGATATACCTGCAAAATATAGTGATCCAGGGCCATGCATGGTTAACTGTACTATTGGGGGTGTAATATTTTCTGACTTCATGTGTGACTTAGGAGCATGCGTGAGTATTATGCCATTGTCTATATATGATGCTTTGAGGCTCCCTCCCTAAAAAGGTTGGCAGCTCATTTTGTGTTAGCAGATAAAAGCATTATTATAGTGGTTGGAATTGCTGAGGACGTGCTGGTGAGCATTAAGGGGCTCACATTTCCCATTGACTTCTATATCTTAGAGATGCCCTAAAATGACTCAGGAAGACCGTCATCCATCCTGCTCGGAAGACCATTCCTGAAGACCTCAAAGTTCAACCTGAATGAAGCTATGAAGCACCCTCCGGAAGACCATTCTATCTTTCAGTACGACATCATTGATGAAACCATAGCTGCAGTCCACCAAGAAGAAGTAGAAGAGATGCACATGGAGCTAGGTCCAAGTGTGGGGAAACCCTCTGAACACAATGAGGACACTTTGCCATCATCACTAGCTCCAGAAGATCTAGTGCCCAGTCAGGAGCAGACATTGGAGTTGAAGCCCCTTCCACCCCACCTCAAGTATGCTTACCTTGAGGACAATCAGAAGCTCCCAGTTATTATTGCAAGGGAACTCACTTTCCAACAAGAGGAGCATTTGCTTAGTGTGATGAGAAGACACAAGAAAGCAATTGGGTGGAGCTTGGCGGATATAGTAGGCATCAGCCCTCAAGTTTTTGAGCATAAGATATTTTTAGAAGAGGGAGCAAAGCCTGTCCGTCAACCTCAAAGGCGGCTGAACCCCACCATCTTGGAGGTTGTTAAGAAGGAAGTGACCAGACTGCTTGAAGCAGATATTATCTATCCCATCTCAGATAGCGAATGGGTTAGCCTAGTGCAAGTGGTGCCCAAGAAGTCTGGAGTCACAACAGTGAAGAATGAGCATGGAGAGTTCATAGCAACTAGAGTGCAAAATTCTTGGAGGGTGTGCATTGACTACAGGTGCCTCAACCAGGTCACTCATATGGATCACTATCCTCTGCCATTCATTGATCAAATGCTTGACCGTTTGTCAGGTAAATCACACTACTGCTTCTTAGATGGTTATACAGGATATTTTTAAATTCATATAGCTCCTGAAGATCAGGAGAAAACTATTTTTACAAGTCTCTTTGGAACGTATGCATACAAAAGGATGACTTTTGGCTTATGTAATGCACCAGCTACTTTCCAAAGGTGCATGATGAGCATTTTCTCAGATCTTCTTGAAGACTGTATGGAAGTTTTCATGGATAATTTTAGTGTGTACGGTGATTCCTTTAGCCTTTGCTTAGATAGTTTAGCTAGAGTATTAGACAGGTGTGTTAGTTCAAACATTGTTTTGAATTTTGAAAAATGTCATTTTATGGTTAAACAAGGTATTGTTTTAGGACATGTTGTCTCTAATACAGGTATTTCTGTAGATCCAGCAAAGGTAGATGTCATTTCTAGTTTACCTTACCCCTCCTCCATGAGGAAAGTCCATTCATTCCTTGGCCGTGCAGGTTTCTACCGGAGATTCATCAAGGACTTCAGTAAGGTAACTGATGAGCGAATATTTTATACGCTTTTTGGGGTTAATTTCATATAGTTTTTAGTATATTCTAGTTAGTTTTTAGTCTATTTCCATTAGTTTTTAGGAAAAATTCATATTTCTGGACTTTACTATGAGTTGTGTGTTTTTCTGTAATTTCAGGTATTTTTCTGGCTGAAATTGAGGGAGCTGAGCAAAAATCTGATTCAGGCTGAAAAAGGACTGCTGATGCTGTTGGATTCTGACCTCCCTGCACTCAAAGTTGATTTTCTGGAGCTACAGAACTCGAATTGGCGTGCTTTCAATTGCGTTGAAAAGTAGACATCCAGGGCTTTCCAGCAATATATAATAGTCCATACTTTGCTCAAGGATAGACGACGTAAACTGGCGTTCAACACCAGTTCTCTGCCCAATTCTGGCGTCCAGCGCCAGAAAAGGATCAAAAGTTGGAGTTCAACGCCAGAAATGGATCCAAACCTGGCGTTGAACGCCCAAAATGGCCTTATGCATGTGAATTGCTTAAGTCTCAGCCCCAGCACACACCAAGTGAGCCCCAGAAGTGGATATCTATACCATCTGTTATAGTTTACTCAATTTCTGTAAACCTAGGCTACTAGTTTAGTATTTAAACAATTTTTAGAGACTTATTTTGTATCTCATGACATTTTAGATCAAAACTTTGTACTCTTTGACGGCATGAGTCTCTAAACTCCATTGTTGGGGGTGAGGAGCTCTGCTGTGTCTCGATGAATTAATGCAAGTATTCCTGTTTTCTATTCAAACATGCGTGTTCCTATCTAAGATATTCATTCGCACTTCAACATGAATGTGATGAACGTGACAATCATCATCATTCCCCCATGAACGCGTGCCTGACAACCACCTCCGTTCTACATCAGATTGAATAAATATCTCTTAGATTCCTTAATCAGAATCTCCGTGGTATAAGCTAGATTGATGGCGGCATTCATGAGAATCCAGAAAGTCTAAACCTTGTCTGTGGTATTCCGAGTAGGATTCAGGGATTGAATGACTGTGACGAGCTTCAAACTCGCGAGTGCTGGGCGTAGTGACAGACGCAAAAGGAGGGTGAATCCTATTCCAGCATGATCAGGAACCTCAGATGATTAGCCGTGCTGTGACAGAGCATTTGGACCATTTTCACAAGAGGAGGGGATGTAACCATTGACAACGGTGATGCCCCAACACACAGCTTGCCATAGAAGGACGTGCGTGCGTGAATCAGAGGACAGAGGAAAGCAGAGATTTAGAAGACAAAGCATCTCCAAAACTCCAACATATTCTCCATTACTGCATAACAAGTAACCTTTAACCCATGCTCTCTTGTTCATTCGTAATTCAACTGATAAATATAATTGACTTCCTGACTAAGAATTGCAAGATAACCATAGATTGCTTCAAACCAACAATCTCCGTGGGATTCGACCCTTACTCACGTAAGGTATTACTTGGACGACCCAGTGCACTTGCTGGTTAGTGGTACGAGTTGTGAAAAGTGTGATTCACAATTCGTGCACCAAGTTTTTGGCACCGTTGCCGGGGATTGTTCGTGTTTGGACAACCAACGGTTTATTTTGTTGCTTAGATTAGGAAAAATTTCTCCTTTTTGTTTAGAGTCTCGTATTATTGTCGTGTTAAAATTTTAGAATCCTTATTTTCTTATTAAAACCTTTTTCAAAAATAATTTTTCTATTAAATCCGGTGCCAAACTTTAAGTTTGGTGTTTTCTTGTTGATTTCTCTGTGTTTTTCGAAAATTTTAGTTTGGTTTTCTAAAAATTTTAAGTTTGGTGTTCTTCCTTCGTGTTCTTGTGTTCTTGTGAATCTTCAAAGTGTTCTTGAGTTTTCCTTGTGTCTTGATCTTAAAATTTTTAGGTTTGGTGTCCCGTAGTGTTTTTCCCTTAAAAATTTTCGAAAACAAGGAGCATCAGATCTAAAAATTTTAAATCTTGTGCTATCTTATTGTTTTTCTCTCTCCTCTTTAAATTCAAAAATATCTTTTTTCTCTGTTTTAAAAGCAAATTTTCGAAATCTATTTCTAAAATTCAGATTTTTATTTCAAAATTTAAAACCTTTTTCAAAAATCATCATACCCTTTTCAAAACTTCCTAACCACTTTCCCTTTCCTCAGTTTTTCGAAAATCTTCACTCATTTTTTATTTATTTTATTTTGATTTATTTTGTTTTCGAAATAAATAAATAATTAAATAAATAAAAATATTTTCTCTATTTTACATCATCTCCCTTTCTCCATCATGGATCTAAGCGGAAATGAACAGTCCAGGCGGACTCTGGGGTCATATTCTAACCCCTCTACTGCTTCATATGGGAGTAGTATCTGCATACCCTCCATTGGAGTCAGTAGCTTTGAGTTGAATCCTCAGCTCATTATCATGGTGCAGCAAAGTTGCCAGTATTCCGGTCTTCCACAGGAAGAACCTACAGAGTTTCTGGCACAGTTTCTACAGATTGCTGACACAGTACATGATAAAGAAATAGATCAGGATGTCTACAGACTATTACTGTTTCCATTTGCTGTAAAAGATCAAGCTAAGAGGTGGTTGAATAACCAACCTAAGGCCAGCATAAGGACATGGAAACAGCTGACAGAAAAATTTCTGAATCAATACTTTCCCCCAAAACGGATGACACAGCTAAGGCTGGACATCCAAGGCTTTAAACAAGGAGATAGTGAATCTCTTTATGATGCCTGGGAGAGATACAGAGAGATGCTACGAAAATGCCCTTCTGAAATGTTTTCAGAGTGGGTTCAGTTAGACATCTTCTATTATGGGCTTGTTGAAGGAGCTCAGATGTCTCTAGATTACTCAGCTGGTGGATCTATCCACATGAGAAAGACAATTGAAGAGGCTCAAGAGCTCATTGATACAGTTGCCAGGAATCAGCATCTATACCTAAGCAGTGACCCTTCCATGAAAGAAGAGGTTAAAACAGCAACTGCTGAACTCAATCCTGTAGAACAAGCTGCTGAATTCAATCAGCAATTGGACTTTCTAACAAAGCAGTTAGCCAAATTCAGAGATAGACTACAAGAGACAAGGATGGCTAATATACATATGGAAGAACAATTTAAGCAAACAAAGCAGCAACTGTCAAGGCAAATAACAGAAGAATGCCAAGCAGTTCAATTAAGAAGTGGGAAAACATTAAATACCCCACCTCAAGGCAGCAAAAAGCTAAGAGATGAGCAAACCACCCAAAATTCACCTGAGGAGAGTAAGAGCCCAGGGAAAAGTAATTCTGGAACTAAAACGCCAGAAATTTGGTGGAAAGATGGCGCTGAACGCCCAGACCATGCTCAGGATTGGCGTTCAACTTCAGAAACAAGGCAGGACTGGCGTTCAACGCCAGAAATAGGCAAGGATCTGGCGTTGAACGCCCAAAATGGGCAAGATCTGGCGTTGAACGCCCAAAATGGGCACAGTTCTGGCGTTCAGACGCCAGGAACAGACAAGGAGTTGGCATCCAACGTCACTCCAGTTTCTAACCCTGGCACTCAATTGCCAGTGAGGGATCAGACACACAGAAATGCTGATAACAACCCCTCTAAAAAGGCTTTTTCAACCACTTCTGTAGGCAATAAACCTGCAGCAACTAGGGTTGAGGAATATAAAGCCAAGATACCTTATCCTCAAAAACTCCGGAAAGAGGAGCAGGATAAGCAATTTGCTCGCTTTGCAGTTTACCTCAGGACTCTTGAAATAAAGATTCCATTTGCAGAAGCACTTGAGCAAATACCTTCGTATGCCAAGTTCATGAAAGAGATCTTGAGTCATAAAAAGGATTGGAGAGAAACAGAAAGATTTCTCCTCACTGAAGAATGCAGTGCAGTCATTCTGAAGAGCTTTCCTGAAAAGCTTAAAGACCCTAGGAGTTTTCTGATACCATGCATATTAGAAGGTAATTGCACCAAGACAGCTTTATGTGATCTTGGGGCAAGCATCAACCTAATACCTGCATCCACTATCAGAAAGCTTGGTTTAATTGAAGAAGTTAAACCAACCCGGATATGTCTCCAACTTGCTGATGGCTCCACTAAATACCCATCAGGCGTGATTGAAGACATGATTGTCAGAGTTGGGCTATTCGCCTTTCCCACTGACTTTGTTGTGCTGGAAATGGAGGAGCACAAGAGTGCTACTCTCATTCTAGGAAGACCCTTCCTAGCAACTGGACGATCCCTTATTGACGTCCAACAGGGGGAAATAACCCTGCGAGTCAATGATGATGAGTTTAAGTTGAACGCTGTCAAAGCCATGCAGCATCCAGACACATCAACAGACTGCATGAAAGTTGATCTTATTGACTCTTTGGTAGAAGAGATCAACATGGCTGAGAGTCTCGAATCAGAGTTGGAAAACATCTTTAAAGATGTTCAGCCTGATTTGGAGGATTCAGAGGACATGAAAGAGCCTCTGAAATTTCTTCTGGAAGAGGAAAAACCTCCTAAACCCGAGCTCAAGCCATTACCACCATCCTTGAAGTATGCATTTCTGAGAGAAGGTGACACTTTTCCAGTGATCATAAGCTCTACTTTAAATTCACAGGAAGAGGAAGCACTTATTCAAGTGCTAAGGACACACAAGACAGCTCTTGGGTGGTCCATAGGTGACCTTAAGGGCATAAGCCCAGCTAGATGCATGCACAAAATCCTATTGGAGGATAATGCTAAACCAGTGGTTCAACCACAAAGGCGGCTAAATCCAGCCATGAAGGAAGTGGTGCAGAAAGAGGTCACCAAATTACTAAAGGCTGGGATTATTTATCCTATTTCTGATAGCCCCTGGGTGAGCCCTGTCCAAGTCGTCCCAAAAAAGGGAGGCATGACAGTGATTCATAATGAAAAAAATGAACTGGTTCCTACAAGAACAGTTACAGGGTGGCGCATGTGTATTGACTACAGAAGGCTCAATACAGCCACCAGAAAGGATCATTTTCCTTTACCATTCATAGACCAGATGCTAGAAAGACTGGCAGGTCATGATTATTACTGCTTTTTGGATGGCTACTCAGGCTATAACCAGATTGCAGTAGATCCCCAGGATCAAGAGAAAACAGCATTCACATGTCTATCTGGAGTGTTTGCTTATAGAAGGATGCCATTTGGGCTGTGTAATGCGCCTGCAACCTTCTAGAGATGCATGCTCTCTATCTTCTCTGATATGGTGGAAAAATTTCTGGAAGTCTTCATGGATGACTTCTCAGTATATGGAGACTCATTCAGCTCCTGTCTTGATCACCTGAAACTTGTTCTTAAAAGATGCCAAGAGACCAACCTGGTTTTAAACTGGGAAAAATGTCACTTTATGGTGACTGAAGGAATTGTTCTTGGGCATAAAATCTCAAACAAGGGAATAGAGGTGGATCAAGCAAAAATAGAGGTAATTGAAAAATTACCACCACCTGCCAATGTTAAGGCAATCAGAAGCTTTCTGGGGCATGCAGGATTCTATAGGAGGTTTATAAAGGATTTTTCAAAAATCGCAAAACCTCTAAGCAATCTGCTAGCTGCTGACACGCCATTTGTGTTTGACACAGAGTGCCTGCAGGCGTTTGAAACGCTGAAAGCTAAGCTGGTCACAGCACCAGTCATTTCTGCACCAGACTGGACATTACCATTTGAGCTAATGTGTGATGCCAGTGATCACGCCATTGGTGCAGTGTTGGGACAGAGGCATGATAAGCTTCTGCACGTCATTTATTACGCCAGCCGTGTTCTAAATGATGCCCAGAAAAATTACACAACCACAGAAAAAGAATTACTTGCAGTGGTTTATGACATTGACAAGTTCAGATCATACTTAGTAGGATCAAAAGTGATTGTGTATACTGATCATGCTGCTCTTAAATATCTACTCACAAAGCAGGATTCAAAACCCAGGCTCATCAGATGGGTGTTGCTTCTGCAAGAGTTTGATATAGAAATAAGAGACAGAAAAGGGACAGAGAACCAAGTGGCTGATCATCTATCCCGGATAGAGCCAGTAGAAGGGACGCCCCTCCCCTCTCTTGAGATCTCTGAGACTTTTCCAGATGAGCATTTATTTGCCATTCAGAAAACACCATGGTTTGCCGATATTGCAAACTATAAAGCTGCAAGGTTCATACCCAAGGAGTACAACAGGATACAAAAGAAAAAATTAATTACTGATGCAAAGTACTACTTGTGGGATGAACCTTATCTCTTTAAGAGATGTGCAGACGGAATAATCCGTAGGTGTGTGCCTAGAGAAGAAGCACAGAGGATCCTGTGGCATTGCCACGGATCTCAATATGGAGGCCATTTCGGAGGTGAGCGAACAGCCACCAAGGTCCTCCAATGTGGCTTCTATTGGCCCACACTCTATAAAGATTCCCGAGAGTTTGTACGTAACTGTGACAGTTGCCAAAGAGCTGGTAATCTGCCTCATGGTTACGCCATACCTCAACAAGGAATCTTGGAAATTGAGTTGTTTGACGTATGGGGAATTGACTTCATGGGACCTTTCCCACCATCATACTCAAACACTTATATTTTGGTAGCAGTTGACTATGTATCAAAATGGGTTGAGGCCATTGCTACACCCACCAATGATACTAAAATAGTGCTGAAGTTCCTCCAGAAACATATCTTTAGCAGGTTTGGTGTCCCTAGAGTACTCATCAGTGATGGGGGCACTCACTTCTGCAATAAACAGCTTTACTCTGCAATGGTTCGGTATGGAATTCGCCATAAGGTGGCTACTCCATATCATCCACAAACTAATGGGCAAGCTGAAGTCTCTAACAGAGAATTAAAGAGAATCCTAGAACAGACAGTAAGTACCCGTAGAAAGGATTGGGCACGGAGCCTGGATGATGCTCTGTGGGCTTACAGAACATCATTCAAGACCCCTATAGGGACCTCTCCATACCAACTTGTGTATGGTAAAGCATGTCACCTGCCCGTGGAACTGGAACATAAAGCCTACTGGGCAACCAGATTCCTAAACTTTGATGCCAAATTAGCAGGAGAAAAAAGATTGCTCTAGCTAAATGAGCTAGAGGAATTCAGATTCACAGCTTTCGAAAATGCCAAGCTTTACAAAGAGAAATAAAAAAAGTGGCATGACAGAAAGCTGTCATCTAGAATCTTTGAGCCAGGACAGAAGGTTCTGCTGTTCAACTCTAGACTCAAGCTATTCCCCGGGAAATTGAAATCCCAGTGGAGAGGACCATACGTGATTACAAGTGTATCACCATATGGTTATGTGGAGCTTCAAGATATTGATTCTGATAAGAAGTTCATTGTCAATGGACAGAGAATCAAGCACTATCTTGAAGGCAACATTGAGCAAGAGTGCTCAAGGCTGAAGCTAGATTAAAAGCTCAGCAAGGTCCAGCTAAAGACAATAAAGAAGCGCTTGCTGGGAGGCAACCCAGCCATGGGGCAACAATCTTCTAAGCATTTTGCCCTATTTTTATTTTTATTTTTATTTGTTTATATAAAGTTCACTGACACTAAGGTGAGGAATCATTTGTATAAGTCCACAGAGTTACAGAAGGACTTGGCACACAAAACAGAGAAAAAGAGCTCACTGGCAAGAAAACGCCAGTAAAAGTGTATTTTGGGCGTTCAACGCCCAAAATGGGCATCCACTGGGCGTTGAACGCCAGTAATGGTAGCAATCTGGGCGTTCAACGCCAGAAATGGGCACCCACTGGGCGTTGAACGCCAGTAATGGCAGCAGCTGGGTGTTGGACGCCCAGGAGAGCAGCATTTGGGTGTTGTACGCCCAAAACAGGCAGTGTTTGGGCGTTCAAACGCTAGGATGGCAGGGAGGAGACAAAACTCATTTTTCTTCAAATTTTTTTCATTCTAAATCTTGATTTTCATACTTCAATCCATGATTTCTTACATAAACATGTTAAGAACCCTGATTTCTAAAATCCCTAATTTCTAAAAACCCTACCTTAAAAATATCAAATGTATTTTAATCCATAAGCACCAGGCCTCTTTGCAAATTCAATCCAACTCTTTTCAAAACCCTTTTTTTTACAAATCTATTTTTTCAACTCATCAATATCTTTTTCAAAACCTCCACTTTATCTTTTTCAAAATCTAAATCTATCTTTTTCAAAAATCTTTCATATCCTCTCAATTTTAAACTATATCTTCTCTTATCATATCTTCTATCTTATCTTTTCCAAATAAATCTTTTTATCATATCTTTATCTTTTTTTCGAAAACCCACCCTCCCTCCCTATAAATTTGAGTTCGGCCTCCCTCCCCTCCCATCAACAATTGCACCTAGCTCTCCTTCTATCCCTCTCCTTTCTTTTCTTTTGCTTGAGGACAAGCAAACCTCTAAGTTTGGTGTGTTTATCCGCGATCACTAAGATCATGGCTCCTAAAGGAAAACAACCCACTTCAAGAGGCAAGAAAGAGAGCGTTCCAAAATCACTTTGGAATCAAGGGAAGTTCTTATCTAAAGAACATTCAGACCATTATAATAAAATAATGGGTCTGAGATCAGTGATCCCGGAAGTTAGATTCGATCTGAAAGAAGATGAATATCCGGAGATCCAGGAGCAAATTCGAATCAAGAACTGGGAAGTCCTAGCTAATCCTGAAACGAAAGTGGGAAGGAATATGATCCAGGAGTTTTATGCTAATATGTGGCAGACTGACAAGAAAAAACTATCTGGAACTGCTTTCTATGAATATCGGACCATGGTCAGAGGAAAGATTGTTCATACCACCCCTGACAAGATCAGAGAGATCTTAAAGCTACCTCAGCTGAAAGATGATCCCGACTCCTTCAACAGGAGAATGATGAGGACAGAAAAGGGCCTGGATAAGATTCTAGAGGACATATGTATCCCTGGAGCCAGGTGGACCACCAACACAAAGGGTGTCCCAAATCAACTCAAGAGAGAAGATCTCAAACCAGTCGCCAGAGGATGGCTGGACTTCATTGGGCATTCTCTGTTGCCTACCAGCAACCGTTCTGAAGTCACAGTTAAATGAGCAGTGATGATCCACTGCATCATGATGGGAAAAGAAGTGGAAGTTCATTAGCTGATCTCAGCTGAACTCTACAAAATTGCTAACAAAAATTCTAAAGAAGCCAGGTTGGCTTATCCAAACGTGATTTCTCTGCTCTGCAAGGACGCTGGGGTAAGGATGGGAATAACTGAGTATATCTCAGTTGAGAAACCAATTACCAAAGCATCAATGGAAAAACAACAAGCACAGGATGATCCCACCAAGAAGAAAACACAGGAATTTCTCCCAGAAATCCCCCAATTTGAATACTGGGAGTATCTTGAGACGTCTATCACCAAGATACGGGAAGCTTTGGAGCAAATAATAAAAGAACAGAAGGAACACAGTCAAATGTTGACCTATATGTTTAAAGAACAAGAGGCGCAAGGGCGTGACTTAAGGGAATTGAAGCTCCAGAAGTTATCTCTTGAAGAATCAAGCACCCCACGGATCAGAGGAACACCTATTTCCCAGAACAAAGGCTGTTAAATTCCAATTTCAGCTTTAACTCTGTGATAGTGTCATTAGAAAAGTTCACCTTAGGAGTCACATAGTAGTAATTAGTATCTATTTTGATCTTATCTCCAATTAAGCCATAGTTTATTTTTCACATCATCAGCAAATATGAATAAAATAGTAGATCTTTTGAATAAGAGGCAATAAAATTTTGAGTTTTAATAAGAGAAATTCTAATTAGTTACATGTGGTGGCAATACTTTCTGTCTTCTGAATGAATGCTTGAACAGTGCATATGTCTTTTGAATTTGTTGTTTAAGACTGTTAAATATGTTGGCTCTTGAAAGAATGGTGAACATGAGACATGTTATTGATAATCTGAAAAATCCTAAAAATGATTCTTGAAGCAAGAAAAAGCAGCAAAAAAAAAAAAAGCAGAAAAAGCCAATAGCCCTTAAAACCAAAAGGCAAGGGTAATAAAAAGGATCCCAAGGCTTTGAGCATCAGTGGATAGGAGGGCCTAATGGAATAAAATCCTGGCCTAAGCGGCTAAACCAAGCTGTCCCTAACCATGTGCTTGTAGCGTGAAGGTGTCAAGTGAAAACTTGAGACTGAGCGGTTAAAGTCAAGGTCCAAAGCAGAAAGAAGAGTGTGCTTAAGAACTCTGGACACCTCTAATTGGGGACTTTAGCAAAGCTGAGTCACAATCCAAAGGGTTCACCCAATTATGTGTCTGTGGCATTTATGTATCCGGTGGTAATACTGGAAAACAAAGTGCTTAGGGCCACGACCAAGACTCATGAAATAGCTGTGTTCAAGAATCATCATACTGAAATAGAAGAATCAATAACACTATCTGAATTCTAAGTTCTTATAGATGCCAATCACTCTGAACTTCAATGGATAAAGTGAGATGCCAAAACTGTTCGGAAGCAAAAAGCTACTAGTGCCGCTCATCTAATTAGAATCTGAGCTTCACTCAAAAAAAAAACTCTGAGATATTATTGCTTCTCAACCTATTAGTCTCCTATTTTATTTGTCTAGTTGCTTGAGGACAAGCAACAGTTTAAGTTTGGTGTTGTGATGAGCGGATATTTTATACGCTTTTTGGGGTTAATTTCATATAGTTTTTAGTATATTCTAGTTAGTTTTTAGTCTATTTCCATTAGTTTTTAGGAAAAATTCATATTTCTGGACTTTACTATGAGTTGTGTGTTTTTCTGTAATTTCAGGTATTTTTCTGGCTGAAATTGAGGGAGCTGAGCAAAAATCTGATTCAGGCTGAAAAAGGACTGCTGATGCTGTTGGATTCTGACCTCCCTGCACTAAAAGTGGGTTTTCTGGAGCTACAGAACTCGAATTGGCGTGCTTCCAATTTTTTTTGAAAGTAGACATCCAGGGCTTTCCAGCAATATATAATAGTCCATACTTTGCTCAAGGATAGATGACATAAAGTGGCGTTCAACGCCAGTTCTCTGCCCAATTCTGGCGTCCAGCACCAGAAAAGGATCAAAAGTTGGAGTTCAACGCCAGAAATGGATCCAAACCTGGCGTTGAACGCCCAAAATGGCCTTATGCACGTGAATTGCTTAAGTCTCAGGCCCAGCACACACCATGTGGGCCCCAGAAGTGGATCTCTATAGTCTATACCATATGTTATAGTTTACTCAATTTCTGTAAACCTAGGCTACTAGTTTAGTATTTAAACAACTTTTAGAGACTTATTTTGTATCTCATGACATTTTAGATCAGAACTTTGTACTCTTTGACGGCATGAGTCTCTAAACTCCATTGTTGGGGGTGAGGAGCTCTGCTGTGTCTCGATGAATTAATGCAAGTATTCCTGTTTTCTATTCAAACATGTGTGTTCCTATCTAAGATATTCATTCGCACTTCAACATGAATGTGATGAACGTGACAATCATCATCATTCCCCCATGAACGCGTGCCTGACAACCACCTCCGTTCTACATTAGATTAAATGAATATCTCTTAGATTCCTTAATCAGAATCTCCGTGGTATAAGCTAGATTGATGGCGGCATTCATGAGAATCCGGAAAGTCTAAACCTTGTCTGTGGTATTCCGAGTAGGATTCAGGGATTGAATGATTATGATGAGCTTCAAACTCGCGAGTGCTGGGCATAGTGACAGACGCAAAAGGAGGGTGAATCCTATTCCAGCATGATCGGGAACCTCAGATGATTAGCCGTGCTGTGACATAGCATTTGGACCATTTTCACAAGAGGAGGGGATGTAACCATTGACAACGGTGATGCTCCAACACACAGCTTGCCATAGAAGGACGTGCGTGCGTGAATCAGAGGACAGAGGAAAGCAGAGATTCAGAAGACAAAGCATCTCCAAAACTCCAACATATTCTCCATTACTGCATAACAAGTAACCTTTAACCCATGCTCTCTTGTTCATTCATAATTCAACTGATAAATATAATTGACTTCCTGACTAAGAATTGCAAGATAACCATAGATTGCTTCAAACCAACAATCTCCGTGGGATTCGACCCTTACTCACGTAAGGTATTACTTGGACGACCCAGTGCACTTGCTGGTTAGTGGTACTAGTTGTGAAAAGTGTGATTCACAATTCGTGCACCAGTAACATTACCTTTATCCAGACTGCTGCAGAAGGATGTTGAGTTTGAGCTGAGTGAGGACTGTATGGAAGCGTTTGATAAGCTGAAGATCGCCTTGACTCAAGCTCCAATTGTGAGAGGACTAGACTGGAGCCAGCCCTTTGAGATTATGTGTGATGCCTCCAACCATACTGTAGGAGCGGCGCTGGCCCAGCGCGCAGGTAAGGATCCTTTTGTAATTGCATATGCTTCAAAGACCTTAGACGCTGCTCAGTCTAATTATACTACCACTGAAAAGGAGCTTCTGGCCATTGTTTTTGCTCTGGATAAATTCCGAGCCTATTTACTTGGTACTAAGGTGGTAGTGTACTCAGACCATGCAGCTCTAAAATATTTATTAGCTAAAAAAGTGTCCAAACCAAGGCTAATACGTTGGATACTACTACTGCAAGAATTTGATTTAGAAATTAAGGATAGGAGTGGTTCTCAGAATTTAGTGGCAGACCACTTGAGTCACCTTGAGCACATTAAGGATGACTCCACTCCTATCAATGATGCTTTTTCATTTGATAGCTTGCATGCTGTATCTGAAGTAGTTCCTTGGTATGCACCTGTAGCTAATTATCTAGTTAGTCATACCTTCCCTCCCAATTTTACTAAGCATCATAAGGACAAGCTGAAAAGCAATTCCAAATATTATATATGGGATGATCCATATTTATGGAGGTATGGTGCTGACCAGATAATTAGCAGGTGTGTGCCTCAATTAGAATTCCAGTCCATTTTAGAGGCCTGCCACTCCTCTGAGAGTGGTGGACATTTTGGCCCTCAACGAACAGCTAGAAAAATTTTAGACTGTGGATTCCAGTGGCCCACTCTTTTTAAAGATGCTACTGCCTTCTGTAAATCTTGTTTCCCATGCCAGAGGTTTGGCAATATATCCAAGAGGGATGAGATGCTCCAACAAATTATGTTGTTTTGTGAGATTTTTAATGTTTGGGGCATTGACTTCATGGGTCCGTTTCCAAACTCTAGCGGTTTCTTATATATATTGTTAGCTGTAGATTATGTTTCTAAATGGGTGGTAGCAATTCCTACCCATACTGATGATGCTAACATTGTTGTCTCTTTTGTTAGAAATGATATTATCTGTCGTTTTGGATCACCACGAGCAATCATGAGTGATCAAGGCACCCATTTTTGTAACAGGAGATTGACCGCTCTACTGAAGAAGCATGGCGTTATTCACAAGGTAGCTACTGCTTACCACCCTTAGACTAATGGGCAAGCAGGGGTGTCTAACAGAGAGATAAAGCGTATCCTGGAGAAGATAGTCAAGCCTCATAGGAAGGACTGGAGCACCAGGCTATAAGATGCGCTTTGGGCATATCGGACAGCGTACAAGACACCAATCGGGGTGAGCCCCTTTTACCTGGTTTATGGAAAAGCTTGTCACCTCCCAATGGAGGTAGAGTGCAAATCGGCGCGTGCTCGGCCCCCTAAACATGATGCAACTATGCCAAATCTTATATCATTTCGAAGCTCCAGATGTTAACTTTCCAACGCAACTAGAACCGCATCATTTGGACCTCTGTAGCTCATATTATGGTCCATTAAGTCCGAAGAGGTCGGCTTGACAGCTTTTGCGATTCCTTCATTTCTTCATGAGTTCTCCACTTTTACATGCTTTTCCTTCATTCCCTTGATCTAATCTTTGCCTCCTAAAGCTGAAATCACTTAACAAACATATCAAGGCATCTAATGGAATCAAGGTGAATTAAGATTAAACAATTAAGGGCCTAAAAAGCATGTTTTCACTCTTATGCACAATTAAAGGAGAATTTACAAAACCATGCTATTTCATTGAATAAATGTGGGAAAAAGGTGATAAAATCCCCCTAAAATCAATACAAGATAAACCCTAAATATGGGGTTTATCAACCACAAAGCTTTCTGGGCAGTAAGAGAAATCAACATGGGATTTGAGAAGGCTGGAGCTGAAAGGAAGATGCAACTACAAGAATTAGAGAACCTTCGCCTAGAAGCATATGATAACTCCAGGCTATACAAAGAGAAGATGAAGGTTGTGCATGACAAGCACATTAAAAGGAGAGAGTTCAGACCAGGGGAGTTAGTCCTCCTTTATAACTCCAGACTGAGGCTCATGCCAGGCAAGCTGAGATCCAGATGGGAAGGTCCCTACAGAGTAGAGAAGGTAGAGCCATACGGAGTCTTTCACTTGAGTCATCCTTCAAGCTCCAAATTCATCAAGGTCAATGGACATCGCTTAAAGCTATATCATGGTGAGAAGATGAAGAAAAACAAGGAGCTAGAGATCTTCCTCTTGGAGGATCTACCAACAGTAGAAGACTAAGCTAGTGGACCGTCCAACTTAAGGACGTTAAAGAAAAGTGCTAGGTGGGAGACAACCCACTGTGGTACGATCTTTCATTTTTATTCTAAGCATTAATTTATTTTATTTTTCTCAGTAGCCAGTCATAATTTCTGCATAATTAACTGTATACTGTATTCTATATAAAAAAAAAGAGGGGTGTTCGACGCACAAGCGTCGCTGACGCGTACGCGTCATGCGTAAGTACGCACCACCCACAACGTGAACAGAAAGTTGCGTGGGAGTGGCACAGAAAGTGTGCATTGCGCACAAACATGCTCACGCGTACGCGTCCAGCACGTGCACGCGTGGATGATGAAATTGGCGTAAATGAGTAATTGGGCAGAGATTCGTGATGGCCTGGGGCTGGAATTGTGCTAACGGCACAAACTTGATCACGCGTACGTGTCCCTGACGCGTGCACGTCCCTTCCCCTTATGGCCATCCACGCGTGCGCGTACATGACGCGCACGCGTCATATGAGATTTTTACCCCATGCCCAGAGCGAACAGAGAGTTGTGCGTACGTGTCGATGCCTTCGCGCGATTCGCACAAACCAAGAGCACGCGTACGCGTGCCCGATGCTTACGCGTCACTATGAAAATCGCACCCCATGCGTATGCGTCGCATGCGCCACCTCACCTAAACCTGTACGTCGCCCAGTTTCCGTTCCCCCCCCCCCCAAATCCTAATTTTCTTCCTTTTTCCTTACTTCTTACTTCTTTCTTCTTTCTTCTTTCTTCTTTCCTCCCTCTTCTCATTCTTAGTTTCTACTTCTTTCTTCCTCTTCTTTTCATCTTCCTCATTAGGTTTCTTCTCTTTCTCTCCTCTACTATTTCATTCTTCATTTAATTATTGCATTTACTTACTTTCTCCTTTCTTCTTTCTATCATTCTTATTATTTTTCTATTCTTTTTGCATTCTTTTAATTGGTGTTAGAAATCTATATGGGTGATTGTTCTCTTTTATATTTGCTTGTGGATATATTAGGGAGTTATTTGACAATTAATATTAATTTTTGGGTTGCTTGCATGTTGGATTTCATACTTTCCCTAACATATTTTACATGCCTACCAAGTGTTTGTGAAAAGTCCATATGACATTGTGAATTCTTAATTATTCTATTATTCTACTCTACTGCCTGTTTTTCACAAAACCCTTGCAACCTTTTATTAATTAAAAATAATTGTCAATACAAATGTGATTGTTTGTTTGTTACATTTGATAATCAAATTAAGCAATTAATACTTGATCTATGCTACTCATGCCTTTGCCGACATGCTAATAAACATCTTGCATCTAATTGTCTTAATTTATCATGCTATATTTCCAGTGATGTCCTGATTACATGGAGTCGCGACCATGTGTTTACGACATTCTTCTTTACCTTGGTATTGATTATCACTTGTATTTTCCTCCTCCCGGTTCTAGCTATTTGATTTCATGTCCCTTTCTTTTATCCCTTTTCAGGATGGCCACCAAGAAAGGTAACGAGAAGGCCTCTAATAACCCACCGGCGAGGATAGGAACGAAAAGAGCACCAGCTGTGGAACCATCCTCAGCATCAGTCAAGCGATCAACAAAGCGGGTAAAGAGGATCATCAAAGTCAATGAAACCGAGAAAGCCTCTCCAGGAAGGGACACTGCGCGGTTCACTAACCGCTACTGTGAGCAGATGTTCCCCATCCTGGCTGAGTGAAACTACAACAATGAGCACCTACTCATCCTCCCTACCCACATTGTTGAGTTTGTTGAGCCCCGCATTGAGCACAGACAATGGGGATTCTTACGAAGGTAGCCACGGCAGGTTAACCTCTCATGCATAGTTGAATTCTACTCCAATTTTCACATGCTAGCCTTGTAGTCTGTCTATGTCCATCAGAAGCAAGTCCCCATAACTGAAGGGGCCATTCAACGCGCTTTAGATCTCCCCTCTTCCCCAGAAGGATTGGTGATGAGCGGATAATTTATACGCTTTTTGGCATTATTTTTACATAGTTTTTAGTATGATTTAGTTAGTTTTTAGTATAATTTTATTAGTTTTCAAATAAAAATCACATTTCTGGACTTTACTATGAGTTTGTATGTTTTTCTGTGATTTCAGGTATTTTCTGGCTGAAATTGAGGGACTTGAGCAAAAATCAGATTCAGAGGTTGAGGAAGGACTGCAGATGCTGTTGGATTCTGACCTCCCTGCACTCAATTGCGTTGGAAAGTAGACATCCAGGGCTTTCCAGAAATATATAATAGTCCATACTTTGCCCGAGTTTAGACGACGCAAACTAGCGTTCAACACCAGTTCCATGTTGCATTCTGGAGTTAAACGCCAGAAACAGGTTGCAAAGTGGAGTTAAACGCCAGAAACAAGTTACAAACTGGCGTTCAACTCCAAGAGAAGCCTCTACACGTGTAAAGCTAAATGCTCATCCCAAACACATACCAAGTGGGCCCCGGAAGTGGATTTCTGCATCATTTACTCATTTCTGTAAACCCTAGTAACTAGTTTAGTATAAATAGGACTTTTTACTATTGTATTTACATCTGGGGATCTATCTTTGGATTCTCTTTTGATCCTTTGATCACGTTTTGGGAGCTGGCCATTCAGCCATGCCTAGACCTTGTTCTTATGTATTTTCAACGGTAGAGTTTCTACACACCATAGATTAAGGTGTGGAGCTCTGCTGTTCCTCAGGAATTAATGCAAACTACTATTGTTTTTCTATTCAATTCAAGCTTATTCCTATTCTAAGATATTCGTTCGCACCCAAGGACATGATGAATGTGATGATTATGTGATGCTCATCACCATTCTCACCTATAAACGCGTGCCTGACAACCACTTCCGTTCTACATGAAGACGAGACAGAATGAGTATCTCTTAGAAATCTAATACAGGGGACCGAGTCCGAGATATTAGAGTCTTCGTGGTATAAGTTAGAACCCATGGATGGCCATTCCTAAGATTCGGAAAGTCTAAACCTTGTCTGTGGTATTCCAAGTAGGATCAGGGAAGGGATGGCTGTGACGAGCTTCAAACTCGCGAGTGCTGGGCGTAGTGACAGACGCAAAAGGATAGTAAATCCTATTCCAGTATGATCGAGAACCGACAGATGATTAGCCATGCAGTGACAGCGCATTGGACCATTTTCACAGAGAGGACGGGATGTAGCCATTGACAACGGTGATGCCCAACATACAGCTTGCCATGGAAAGGAGTAGGAATGATTGGATGAAGACAGTAGGAAAGCAGAGGTTTAGGAGGAACGAAAGCATCTCTATACACTTATCTGAAATTCTCACCAATGAATTACATAAGTATCTCTATCCTAGTTTATATTTTAATTATATTTTAATTATCAATTCTCTATAACCATTTGAATCCGCCTGACTGAGATTTACAAAGTGAGCATAGCTTGCTTCAAGCCGACAATCTCCGTGGGATCGACCCTTACTCACATAAGGTTTATTACTTGGACGACCCAGTGCACTTGCTGGTTAGTTGTGCGAAGTTGTGACAAAGTGTGATTCACGTTTGAGAGCACCAAGTCTTTGGCACCATTGTTGATGATCGCAATTTCGTGCACCCAGTTTTTGGCGCCGTTGCCGGGGATTGTTCGAGTTTGGACAACTGACGGTTCATCTTGTTGCTCAGATTCGGTAATTTTATTTTAATTTTAACCTTTTTGTTTTTATTATTCTTATTTTTGAAAATTTCAAAAAAAAAATAAATAAATATTTTCAAAAAAAAAAGAAAAAAAATTAATTTATGTTCTTCAGAATTTTTAAGAAGGAATTCTAGAGCTTCGTGAAGCATGTTGAAGCCTAGCTGGCTATAAAGCCATGTCTAATTCATTTGGACTGGGGCTTCCACTTATCAGCATAGAATGAAGTTGGTTGAAGTATCAGCTGTTGTATGTCTGATTTGTATCTGCTAAAGCTTGGCTGGCCATTGGCCATGTCTAGTGTTTTGGACCGGAGCTTTCACTAAAGCTTGGACTAGCCATGTCTAATTCCTAGACTGGAGCTTTAGACTAACATTGCAAGATTCCTGGAATTCCTATTAAAAATTTTGAAATCCTTATTTTCTTTTTCAAAATAATTTTTGAAAAATATACAAAAAAATATTAATAAAATCATAAAATCAAAAATATTTTTTGTGTTCCTTATTTGAGTCTTGAGTCAAATTTTAAGTTTGGTGTCAATGGCATGTTTTTAAAATTTGTGCATTTTTTGAAAACTCATGCATATGTTCTTCATGATCTTCAAGTTGTTCTTGATGAATTGCTTTGTTTGGTCTTTGCATTTTTATGTCTTGTGTCTTTTCTTGTTTTCCATATGCATTTTTAATTTGTTAGTGTCTAATTATTGAAAATTTCTAACTTTGGTGTCTTGCATATTTTTCTTTTCTTAAAAATTTTCAAAAATAAGTCTTGATGTTCATCTTGATCTTCAAAGTGTTCTTGGTGTTTATCTTGACATTCAAAGTGTTCTTGCATGCATTAGTTGTTTTGATTCATAATTTCTATGTTTTGTGTCAATTTTGTGTTTTTCTCTTTCATCATTAAGAATTCAAAAATCAAAAAATATCTTTCCCTCTTTCTCTCATAAATTTTCGAAAATTTGAGTTGACTTTTTCAAAACTTTTCAAAATTTAGTTGTTTCTTATGAGTCAAATCAAATTTTCAATTTAAAAATTCTATCTTTTTCAACTCTTTTCAAAAAAATTCAAATCTTTCTCATTTTTCTTTATGATTTTCGAAAATTTCAAAATGATTTTCAAAAATCTTTTTCTTATTTTTATTTCATATTTTCAAAATTAATGCTAACAATTAATGTGATTGATTCAAAAATTTTTAAGTTTGTTACTTGCCTAGTAAGAAAGGTTCAATCTTTAAACTATAGAATCATATCTTTTTAGTTTCTTGTTAGTCAAGTAATCAACTTTGATTTCAAAAATCAAATCTTTTTAAATTTCGTTTTCAAATCTTTTTCAAAATAAATTTCAATCACATCTTTTTCAAAATCAATTTCAAAATCTTTTCTAACTTCTTTTCTAACTTCTTATCTTTTCAAAAATTAAGTTTCAAATCTTTTTCAATCAATCTTATCTTTTTGTTTGATTCTTATCTTTTTCAAAACTACCTAACTAATTTCCTCTCTTCAATTTTCGAAAATCACCTTCCTCTTTTTCAAAATTCCTTTTTAATTAACTATTTGTTTTAAATTTTAATTTGATTTAATTTTATTTTTCTTTTTAAATTTTCGAATTTTTATTTTAAATTCAATTTAAAAACAAAAATACTTTCATTTTAATTTATTTAATTTTTGAATTCTCTCATCTCTCATCCCTTTCTGTTTATTTATTCATCTACTAACACCCCTCTTTCACCCAAGAATTCGAACTCATTTCTCTCCCTTGTGTTTGGATTCTTTTCTTTTTCTTCCTCCATTATTCTTCTTCTATACTTACATAAGGAATCTCTATACTGTGACATAGAGGATTCCATATTTTTTTCTGTTTTCTTCTTTTTCATATGAGCAGGAACAAGGATAAGAACATTCTTGTTGAAGCTGATCCTGAACCTGAAAGGACTCTGAAGAGGAAGCTAAGGGAAGCTAAAGCATAACTCTCTGGAGAAAATCTGACTGAAATTTTCGAAAAAGAAGGAGACATGGCCGAAAATAATAACAATGCAAGGAAGATGCTTGGTGACTTTACTACACCAAATTCCAATTTACATGGAAGAAGCATCTCAATCCCTGCCATTGAAGCAAACAATTTTGAGCTTAAACCTCAATTAGTTTCTCTGATGCAACAGAATTACAAGTTTCATGGACTTCAATCATAAGATCCTTTTAAGTTCTTAACTGAATTCTTGCAAATCTGTGATATTATTAAGACCAATGGGGTTGATCCCGAGGTCTACAGGCTTATGCTTTTCCCATTTGCTGTAAGAGACAGAGCTAGAATATGGTTGGACTCTCAACCTAAGGATAGCCTGAACTCTTGGGATAAGCTGGTCACAGTTTTCTTAGCCAAGTTCTTTCCTCCTCAAAAGCTTAGTAAGCTTAGAGTGGATGTTCAAACCTTCAAGCAGAAATAAGGTGAATCCCTCTATGAAGCTTGGGAGAGATACAAGGAACTGACCAAAAAGTGTCCTTCTGACATGCTTTCAGAATGGACCATCCTGGATATATTCTATGATGGTCTGTCTGAGCTATCAAAGATGTCACTGGACCATTCTGCAGGTGGATCCATTCACCTAAAGAAAATGCCTGCAGAAGCTCAAGAACTCATTGACATGGTTGCAAATAACCAGTTCATGTACACTTCTGAAAGGAATCCTGTGAGTAATGGGACGCCTATGAGGAAGGGAGTTCTTGAAATTGATACTCTGAATGCCATATTGGCTCAGAATAAAATATTAACTCAGCAAGTCAATATGATCTCTCAGAGTCTGAATGGATTGAAGGAATCATCCAACAGTACTATAGAGGCATCTTCTGAAGAAGAAGCTTATGATCCTGAGAACCCTGTAATAGCAGAGGTGAATTACATGGGTGAACCCTATGGAAACACCTATAATCCCTCATGGAGAAATCATCCAAATTTCTCATGGAAGGATCAACAAAAGCTTCAACAAGGCTTTAATAATGGTGGACGAAACAGGTTTAGCAATAGCAAACCTTTTCCATCATCCACTCAGTAACAGACAGAGAATTCTGAGCAGAACCCATCTAGCTTAGCAAATATAGTCTCCGATCTATCTAAGGCCACTGTGAGTTTCATGAATGAAACAAGGTCCTCCATTAGAAATTTGGAGGCACAAGTGGGCCAGCTAAGTAAAAGGGTCACTGAAACTACTCCTAGTACTCTCCCAAGCAATACAGAAGAAAATCCAAAAAGAGAGTGCAAGACCATTGACTTGACCATCATGGCCGAACCTACAAGGGAGGGAGAGGACGTGAATTCTAGTGAGGAAGACCTCCTGGGACGCTCAGTGACCAATAAGGAGTTTCCCTTTGAGGAACCAAAGGATTCTGAGGCTCATCTAGAGACCATAGAGATTCTATTAAACCTCCTTCTGCCCTTCATGAGCTCTGATGAGTATTCTTCTTCTGAAGAGAATGAAGACATTACTGAAGAGCAAGTTGCTAAGTACCTTGGTGCAATCATGAAGCTGAATGCCAAATTATTTGGTAATGAGACTTGGGAAGATGAACCTCCCTTGCTCACCAATGAACTGAATGCATTGGATAGGCAGAAATTACCTCAAAAGAAACAGGATCATGGCAAATTCTTAATACCCTGTACCATAGGCACCATGACCTTTGAGAAGGCTCTGTGTGACCTGGGGTCAGGAATAAACTTAATGCCACTCTCTGTAATGGAGAAACTTGGGATCTTTGAGGTGCAAGATGCTAGAATCTCATTAGAGATGGCAGACAACTCAAGAAAACAGGCTTATGGACTAGTAGAGGACGTGCTGGTAAAGGTTGAAGGCCTTTACATCCCTGCTGATTTCATAATCCTAGACACTGGGAAGGATGAGGATGAATCCATCATCCTTGGAAGACCCTTCCTAGCCACAGCAAGAGCTGTGATTGATGTGGACAGAGAAGAGTTAGTCCTTCAACTGAATGAGGACAATCTTGTGTTTAAAGCTCAAGGCTCTCCTTCTGTAACCATGGAGAGGAAGCATGAAAAGCTTCTCTCATTGTAGAGTCAACCAAATCCCCTACAGTCAAACTTTAAGTTTGGTGTTGGGAAGCCACAACCAAACTCTAAGTTTGGTGTTGAACCCCCACATTCAAACTCTAAGTTTGGTGTTGGGAGGTTCCAACCTTGCTCTGATCATCTGTGAGGCTCCATGAGAGCTCACTGTCAAGCTATTGACATTAAAGAAGCGCTTGTTGGGAGGCAACCCAATGTTATCTAATTATATTTATTTATTTTCTATTGTTATTTTATGTTTTCTTTAGGTTGATGATCATGTGAAGTCACAAAAACTACTGAAAAATCAAAAACAGAATAAAAATAGCATTAAAAATAGCACACCATGGAGGAGGAGCATTCTAGCATTTAAACGCCAGAAACAAGCATCTGTCTGGCGTTTAACGCCAGAAACAGGCTACATTTGGGCGTTTAACGCCAGAAACAAGCAATAGTCTGGCGTTAAATGCCAGGATTGCACAGCAAGCGCATTTTACATGCCTAATTGGAGCAGGAATGTTAAGTCCTTGGTCCCACTGGATCTGTGGACCCCACAGGATCCCCACCTACCTTCTTCTCTCCTCTTCACACCTTTTCATAACTCTCTTCCCCAAATACCCTTCACCAGTCACCTCACTCACTCTTTCCCATCATCTCTTCACCACTCACATCCATCCCATCTTCCCCATAAACCCCACCTACCTCAAAAAGTTCAAACTCTTTTCCCTCCCAAACCCAACCCTAATGGCCGAGCCCTAAACCCCACCCCACCCTATATAAACCCCTGATTCCTTCTTCATTTACACACAACACCACCCTTTCTTCTTCCCTTGGCCGAATACACACCCCTCTCCCTCTCCCCCATTCTTTTTCTTCTTCTCCTTCTTTCTTTCTTCTTTTGCTCGGGGACGAGCAAACATTTTAAGTTTGGTGTGGTAAAAAGCATTGCTTTTTGTTTTTCCATAACCATCAATGGCACCTAAGGCCAGAGAATCCTCAAGAAAGAGGAAAGGGGAGGCAAATGCTTCCACCTCTGAGTCCTGGGAGATGGAGAGATTCATCTCAAAGGTCCATCAAGACCACTTGTATGAAATTGTGGCCAAGAAGAAAGTGATCCCTGAGGTTCCTTCCAAGCTCAAAAAGAATGAGTATTCGAAGATATGACTTGAGATCCAAAGAAGAAGTTGGGGAGTTCTCACCAACCCTATTCAACAAGTCGGGATCTTAATGGTTCAAGAGTTCTATGCAAACGCATGGATCACTAGGAACCATGATCAAAGTGTGAACCCAAATCCAAAGCATTGGCTCACCATGTTTCGGGGGAAATACTTAGATTTCAGTCCGGAAAATGTAAGGTTGGCGTTCAACTTGCCAATGATGGAAGAAAACGCACACCCCTACACTAGAAGGGTCAACTTTGATCGAAGGTTGGACCAAGTCCTCATGGACATATGTGTAGATGGAGATCAATGGAAGGTTGAGTCAAGAGGCAAGCCAGTTCAATTAAGAAGACTAGACCTTAAGCCTGTAGCTAGAGGATGGTTGGAGTTTATTCAACGCTCAATCATTCCTACTAGCAACCGGTCTGAAGTTACTATAGACCGGGCCATCATGATCCACAGTATCATGATTGGGGAGGAAGTGGAAGTTCATGAGATTATACCTCAAGAACTCTACAAGGTGGCTGATAAGTCCTCCACTTTGGCAAGGTTAGCCTTTCCTCACCTCATTTGCCATCTATGCAATTCGACTGGGATTGACATAGAGGGAGACATCCTCATTGAAGAGGACAAGCCCATCACTAAGAAAAGGATGGAGCAAACAAGAGATCATGGACCTCAATAAGAGCATCAGGAAATTTCCCACCATGAAATCCCTGAGATACCTCAAGGGATGCACTTCCCTCCACAAAACTATTGGGAGCAAATCAACACCTCCCTAGGAGAATTAAGTTCCAACATGGGACAACTAAGGGTGGAACACCAAGAGCACTCTATCATTCTCCATGAGATTAGAGAAGATCAAAGAGCTATGAGGGAGGAGCAACAAAGACAAGGAAGAGACATAGAGGAGCTCAAAAGCACCATTGGTTCTTCAAGAAGAGGAAGACGCCACCCTCACTAAGGTTGACTCATTCCTTAATCTCCTTGTCTATTTATTTTACTGTTTTTCGATTTTTTGAGCTTTATGTTTTATTTATGTTTGTGTCTTTACTATATGATCACTAGTGTCTAAGTGTCTATGCCTTAAAGTTATGAATGTCCTATGAATCCATCACCTCTCTTAAATGAAAAATATTTTAATTACAAAAGAATAAGAAGTACATGGTTTCGAATTCATTCTTGAAACTAGTTTAATTTTTTTGATGTGGTGACAATACTTTTTGTTTTCTGAATGAATGCTTGAACAGTGCATATGTCTTTTGATATTGTGGTTTATGAATGTTAAATATGTTGGCTCTTGAAGAATAAGGAAAAAGGAAAAATGTTATTTGATGATCTGAAAAATCATAAAAATGATTCTTGAAGCAAGAAAAAGCAGTGAATACAAAAGCTTGCGAAAAAAAAAAAGAAAAAAATGCGAAAAAAAAGAGAAAAAGAAAAAGCAAGCAGAAAAAGCCAAAAGCTCTTTAAACCAAAAGGCAAGAGCAAAAAGCCAATAGCCCTTAAAACCAAAAGGCAAGGGTAATAAAAAGGATCCAAGGCTTTGAGCATCAATGGATAGGAGGGCCCAAAGGAATAGAATCCTGGCCTAAGCGGCTAAACCAAGCTGTCCCTAACCATGTGCTTGTGGCGTGAAGGTGTCAAGTGAAAACTTGAGACTGAGTGGTTAAAGTCAAGGTCCAAAGCAAAAAAAGAGTGTGCTTAAGAACCCTGGACACCTCTAATTGGGGACTTTAGCAAAGCTGAGTCACAATCTAAAAAGGTTCACCCAGTTATGTGTCTGTGGCATTTATGTATCCGGTGGTAATACTGGAAAACAAAGTGCTTAGAGCCACGGCCAAGACTCATAAAGTAGCTGTGTTCAAGAATCAACATACTGAACTAGGAGAATCAATAACACTATCTAAATTCTAAGTTCCTATAGATGCCAATCATTCTGAACTTCAATGGATAAAGTGAGATGCCAAAACTATTCAAGAGGCAAAAAGCTACAAGTCCCGCTCATCTGATTGGAGCTAAGTTTCATTGATATTTTGGAATTTATAGTATATTCTCTTCTTTTTATCCTATTTGATTTTCAGTTGCTTGGGGACAAGCAACAATTTAAGTTTGGTGTTGTGATGAGCGGATAATTTATACGCTTTTTGGCATTGTTTTTACATAGTTTTTAGTATGATTTAGTTAGTTTTTAGTATAATTTTATTAGTTTTTAAATAAAAATCACATTTCTGGACTTTACTATGAGTTTGTGTATTTTTCTGTGATTTCAGGTATTTTCTGGCTGAAATTGAGGGACTGAGCAAAAATCAGATTCTGAGGTTGAGGAAGGACTGCAGATGCTGTTGGATTCTGACCTCCCTGCACTCAAAGTGGATTTTCTAGAGCTATGAAATTCCAAATGGCGCGCTCTTAATTGCGTTAGAAAGTAGACATCCAGAGATTTCCAGCAATATATAATAGTCCATACTTTGTCCGACTTTAGATGACGCAAACTGGCGTTCAACGCCAGTTCCATGTTGCATTCTAGAGTTAAACGCCAGAAACAAGTTGCAAAGTGGAGTTAAACGCCACAAACAGGTTACAAACTGGCGTTCAACTCCAAGAGAAGTCTCTACACGTGTAAAGCTCAATGCTCAGCCCAAGCACACACCAAGTGGACCCCGGAAGTGGATTTCTGCATCATTTACTCATTTCTGTAAACCCTAGTAACTAGTTTAGTATAAATAGGACTTTTTACTATTGTATTTACATCTGGGGATCTATCTTTGGATTGTCTTTTGATCCTTTGATCACGTTTTGGGGGATGGCCATTCAGCCATGCTTAGACCTTGTTCTTATGTATTTTCAACGGTAGAGTTTCTACACACCATAAATTAAGGTGTGGAGCTCTGCTGTTCCTCAGGAATTAATGCAAACTACTATTGTTTTTCTATTCAATTCAAGCTTATTCCTATTCTAAGATATTCATTCGCACCCAAGAACATGATGAATGTGATGATTATGTGACGCTCATCACCATTCTCACCTATGAACGCGTGCCTGACAACCTCTTCCGTTCTACATGAAGACGAGACAGAATGAGTATCTCTTAGATATCTAATACAGGGGACCGAGTCCAAGATATTAGAGTTTTTGTGGTATAAGTTAGAACCCATGGATGGCCATTCCTGAGATCCAGAAAGTCTAAACCTTGTCTGTGGTATTCCGAGTAGGATCCTGGAAGGGATGGCTGTGATGAGATTCAAACTCGCGAGTGCTGGGCATAGTGACAGACGCAAAAGGATAGTAAATCCTATTCCAATATGATCGAGAACCGACAGATGATTAGCCATACAGTGACAGCGCATTGGACCATTTTCACAGAGAGGACGGGATGTAGCCATTGACAACAGTGATGCCCAACATACAGCTTGCCATGGAAAGGAGTAGGAATGATTGGATGAAGACAACAGGAAAGCAGAGGTTCAGGAGGAACGAAAGCATCTCTATACGCTTATCTGAAATTCTCACCAATGAATTACATAAGTATCTCTATCCTAGTTTATATTTTAATTATCAATTCTCTATAACCATTTGAATCCGCCTAACTGAGATTTACAAAGTGACCATAGTTTGCTTCAAGCCGACAATCTCCGTGGGATCGACCCTTACTCACGTAAGGTTTATTACTTGGACGACCCAGTGCACTTGCTGGTTAGTTGTGCAAAGTTGTGACAAAGTGTGATTCACGTTTGAGAGCACCAAGTCTTTGGCGCCATTGTTGATGATCGCAATTTCGTGCACCAATTGGACGCATACCAAGAAGCCTATTTCAAGTGCCAGATATACCAATTTGACTGGGACGCCGTCCTCGGAGTTATAGCACAACTTGGCAGCCGATGGATCTATGGATACCATCGATCCCGACCTAAAGGCATATTGGCTTCAGCACTTACCTTGGAGGCTCGAGTGTGGGCACAGATTATGTCCCACTATGTCTTTCCGAGCACTCACGAGTCCTCCTTCACTGTAGACATGGCTGTTCTCCTCTGGTGTATCCTTACAGATCAGCCTCTCAACTTACCAAGACACCTCTGGCACGCCAGGGGACACATACAGATTGCGAGCAACCTACCCTCTCCTGCCTTGGTTTCAGATCTAGTCTCAGCAGCCAGAGTCTCCTATAGAGCTGGGGACACCAAGACCATACTTCCACGGGACGATCAGTATGTCCCCAATGGGAAGTACATTAGACCCCCAGCAGCCACTACCAGTCGGATTGCAGACCCGGACGGAGATATTCCTTCTCCTCCCCCATCACAAGCACCTTCAACAAATCAGCTGCTCCTTCAGATACTTTAGAGATTGGACCGGCTTGACCGGCAGGAAAAACAAATGGAGCGCCGTAACAAGTGCTAATTTACATACCTCAAAGAGCTGATTGTTGGAAACCACCCACCTGAAGAAGCACCAGACACTCCGGACTCCACTTCACCTACCAGCACCGGGAGCCATGACAACTCCGACTGTGGAGATGCTGTTACCAGCCCCCCTTTATTCCTAACCGATGGCACCGAGGACGGTGCCAAGCTTTAAGTGTGGGGAGGTCTGTCAGTACCTGACTTTCGGAGGTAATTGTTTTTTTTTTCTTTTTCTCAACACCAATAGGTTATTTTTCTTCAGTTAAATAGAATAGATTGCATGATAATAATTGTGTGCATGTATGTTTTCTTGGTTAAAGTAATAAATTTCTTTTCAAGACTCTATTTTATAATATTTCACTAATTTAAATTGAAAAAAAAAATTGTGTTAAACTTGTTTGAAGATTGTAAATTGGAACATGAATTATAGCTAAGAACACATAACCTATGAGATTTAAGCTAAATAATATGGTTACATTATTTAACCATAACATTTTATTCTTGTGTGTTTTCTTCTCTATAATTATAATCTACATTTTGTTCCACTCTATATGTCCAATGTTTAGTGTATTTAAATGCATATATATGATTGAGGCCATTATTTGTTATTAGCTCACTTATCCCAAATAGCCTACCATTTTTAATCACCTTTATTAGCCACCTTGAGCCTTTTAATCCCTATTTGTTCTATATTTTACCACATCACTAGCCTTAGGAAGAAAAACAAATTAATTACCCCAATTGAATCTTTGGTTAGCTTAAGTTAGAGATTGTGTATCAACTAAGTGTGGGGAAACTGTGGGAACATGGGTTAATAGGGAATGTGTTATGTTTCTACTTTGATAAAATATTAGGAATTTGGGTACCTACTCATGTGAGACCAGAAAAACAAAAAATTCATGTGCATTGATATGTTATATTTACTTTTATATTTAAAAAAAAACCCAAAAATATTCAATTAAATAAATAAATAAATAAATAAGGGGACAAAATTACCCCAATGTTAAGTTAATAAAAGATCAATGCATATGTGATAAAATTAAAAGAAGAGTTGATGCATGAGTATGTAATGCAAAAAAAAATGGGAATTTTGGGTAGCTAGGCATAATTTTAGAAGTATATAGAGTGTGTGTATAGGTGAGAGATTAGGCTAATCAAGGATTCAATTTATAGCTCACTTAGCCATACATATATCCTCACCTTTACCTTAGCCCCATTACAACCTTGAAAAGACCTCATGATGTTTGCATTGGTACATTAAATATTTGTTGATTGATTAGATGAAGAACAAAGTTTTAGAAAGCATGACTAGAGAAGAGTAGAGTGATCAACCCTAGACACTTGAGAGATTAGAGTGCATATACACTACCAGTGAGGGTTCAATGCTTAATTCTATGTTCCCTGCTTTCATGAGGACATGCTAATGTTTAAGTGTGGGGAGTTCGATAAACCACTATTTTATGGTTTGTCTTGTGCTGATTTGAGTGGCTTTTATCAAGTCTTTACACACTTATTCATACTATTTGCATGATTTTACAATTCCTTCCTAGTTTTGTTCTATGATTGAAAAATTACTTCCTAAGCCTTTACTTTATGTATTTTAATTCCCCTTTTATACCATTTGATGGCGTGATCCATGTGCTAAGTGTTTCAGGTATTATAGGGCAAGAATGACTTAGAGGATAGCGAGCATTGACGCGCACGCATGGCTCACGTGTGTGCGCGATTTGGAGAAATTTACAGCGACGCGTGCGTGCACCTGACGCATACGCATGGATTAGAGTTTGCACGAAGACGCGTGCGCGTGCCTGATGCGTACGCGTGACATGAGAAGATGACCAGCGACGCGTACGTGTGATTGACGCGTACGCGTGACATGCGCGATCTGTAGAAGTTGCAGAAAATGCTGGGGGCGATTTTGGGCCAAGTTTGGACCCAGTTTCCAGCCCAGAAACACAGAATAAAGCCAAGGGACAGCAGAGACTCAAGGGACACATTCTCATTACGCATAGTTTGAGTTTTAGTTTTGAATTTGAGAGAGAATTCTACTACTCCCTCTAGGTTTTCTTCACATTCATAGTTTTAGAGTTTATTGCTTTTGCTTTGGATATTGAGAAGAATTATTACCTCTGTTGAAGTCATCATTATTTTAGTTTGCTTTCTTTTTCCCTTACTCTTTCATATCCTTAATTTTTGTTCAGAATTACAATTGGATTGTCTTTAGAATTTATTAATGCAAGGAATATTTTTTTCATTTAATTTTATTATTTATTTAATTGCTTCCAATTTTATTTCAATTATCATGTCTCTTTTCTATTCTTTTTTCATATCAACGAAGATGGTACTCATGTTAATGAAGTAGTTCCCTAACTTGATTGGGAGTTGATTAAGAAGAGAACCTTGAGTTGGAATACTCAAGTGTTAACCTTAACTGGAAGTTGTTGGCTGACTTTCTAGTCTCTGACTCTAATCCTCCCTCAGGAGAGGGTTAGGACTTAGGTGATAGATTTGGTTAGTTAGTTGCTTGACTTTCCCTTATTAAGTAAGGGATGACTAAGTAGAACAACAACCTTTTATTATTACACTTGGGAAATTTAACAAGGATAGAACTTCCAATTAATCTTCTCCCGGTCAAGGCTTTTATTTTAATTATATAAATTCTCTCATTAATTTCCATTGCTTCAATTTACAATTATTTATTTTTCTGTTTCTCAAACTCAAAACTCTCTTGGAAAACCTCTAACCAATAAGCTGCACTCTTTTGTCAACTCGTTGGAAGACGACCTGGGATTTTTACTCCCAGTATTTTTATTCCAAAAATTGTGACACTATTTTTAAATTGATAAGCGGATTTTTGCTGGTTAAGAACTGTACTTGCAACGTATTTCTCACATTAATTTTTTAATTGGCTAAATTTTTGCCCGCATCAGCTATCCCCTGTTTACTCACTACGTGACCCAGAAACTTCACCTCGCTCTTCCGAAACTCGTATTTAGATAAGTTGGCGTATAATTTTCTCTCCTTCAGAATATGTAGCACAGTTCACAAGTGCTCGGCAAGCTCTTCTTCAGTCTTGGAATAAATCAGTATGTCATCAATGAAGACAACAACGAATTTATCCAAAAACGGACAAAAAATTCTATCATATAATCCATAAACACTACAGGAGCGTTTGTCAGCCCAAAAGACATTACAGTGTACTCGTAATGACCGTAACGAGTCCTGAAAGTGGTCTTAGGGATGTCCTCATCTCTCACCGCTAATCTGGTGATAACCGGATTGAAAATCGATCTTGGAGAAAACTCCGGCTCCTTGTAACTGATCCATAAGATCGACAATCCTTGGCGGTGGGTACTTATTCTTTATTGTGACCTTGTTCAGTTGTATGTAATCCACATAAAGCCACATACTTCCATCTTTCTTCTTCACCAGTAACACTGGCGCGCCTCACGGAGAAACATTTGGTCGGATAAAGTTCTTACCCAACAGATACTCTAGCTGAGACTTTAGCTCAGCCATTTCTAAAGGCGACATTCGGTAAGGGGCAATCGAGATTGGCCCCATTCCAGGTACCAACTCAATAGTAAACTCAACCTCTCGGTTAGGTGGGAATTCATCAATATCGTCGGGAAATACCTCCGAAAACTCAGACATAACCGGAATTTGTTCAGAGCATTGATCATCACCCGAGACACCCGTGACTATAAAATACCCTGATGGTGTGGCAAAATCGTGATCGTTCGTTCCTTGGTAACAGTGTCGAAAAATTTATACGCACGTTCATAATCTTAATTCTTTGTCACAACTTCGCACAACTAACCAGTAAGTGCACTGGGTCGTCCAAGTAATAAACCTTACGTGAGAAAGGGTCGATCCCACGGAGATTGTCGGCTTGAAGCAAGCTATGGTCATCTTGCAAATCTCAGTCAGGTAGATTCATATGGTTATGGATATTTGATAATTAAAATATAATTTAAATATAAAACAGGATAGAGATACTTATGTAATTCATTGGTGAGAATTTCAGATAAGCATATGGAGATGCTTTGTTCCTTCTGAATCTCTGCTTTCCTACTGTCTTCATCCAATTCTTCATACTCCTTTCCATGGAAAGCTTTATGTAGGGCATCACCGTTGTCAATGGCTACATCCTGTCCTCTCAGTGAAAATGGTCCAAAATGCGCTCTCACCGCACGGCTAATCATCTGTCGGTTCTCGATCATACTGGAATAGGATTTAGTAATCCTTTTGCATCTGTCACTACGCCTAGCACTCGCGAGTTTGAAGCTCGTCACAGCCATCCCTTCCCAGATCCTACTCGGAATACCACAGACAAGGTTTAGACTTTCCGGATCTCGAGAATGGCCGCCAATAATTCTAGCCTATACCACGAAGACTCTGATCTCACGATCAGGAGGCTAAGAGATACACATTCAAGCTTGTTTACATGTAGAACGGAAGTGTTTATCAGGCACGCGTTCATAAGTGAGAATGATGATGAGCGTCACATAATCATCACATTCATCATGTTCTTGTGTGCGAATGAATATCTTAGAGAAGAAATAGGCGTGAATTGAATAGAAAAACAATAGTACTTTGCATTGATTCATGAGGAACAGCAGAGCTCCACACCTTAATCTATGGTGTGTAGAAACTCTACCGTTGAAAATACATAAGTGATAATGGTGCAGGCATGGCCGAATGGCCAGCCCCCATAAAGGTCTAAGATAGCATAAGACTAATCAAAGATCGGATTAAAGACTCCGAATACAATAGTAAAAAGTTCTATTTATACTAAACTAGTTACTAGGGTTACAGACATGAGTAGATGATGCAGAATCCACTTCCGGGCCCACTTGGTGTGTCCTTAGGCTGAGCATTGAAGCTTTCATGTGTAGAGGTCTTTCTTGGAGTTAAACGCCAGTTTGTAACCTGTTTCTGGCGTTTAACTCTGCTTTGCAACCTGTTTCTGGCGTTTAACTCCAGAATATGGTAGAAGGTTGGCGTTGAAAGCCAGAGTGCATCATCTAAACTCGGGAAAAGTATGGACTATTATATATTGATGGAAAGCCCTAGATGTCTACTTTCCAACGCAATTGAGAGCACACCATTTGGACTCTTGTAGCTCCAGAAAATCCACTTTGAGTGCAAGAAGGTCAGAATCCAACAGCATCTGCAGTCCTTCTTCAGCCTCTGAATCTGATTTTTGCTCAAGTCCCTCAATTTCAGCCAGAATTACCCGAAATCACAGAAAAATACACAAACTCATAGTAAAGTCCAGAAATGTGATTTTTATTTAAAAACTAATAAAAATATACTAAAATATAATCAAATCATACTAAAAACAATGTAGAAACAATGCCAAAAAGTGTATAAATTATCCGCTCATCACCTGACATTCGGCCCCAGAACAATTCACCATCATAGAACTCAAGTAATAGCTATTCACCACAACCGGCCCTTCTGTATCTTCCAGTATGAAGTACACTGATTTTGCAGAACAGTCGGGCAGAACGTGGTTCTTAAACAACCAGTCCAACCCCAAGATAAGATCAAGACCTGTCATCGGCAAGCAGATTAAATCATGGACAAAATCACGTTACTTGACCCTAAATGAAACTTGCGGACATCCTAGCCTAGTTACCTTGGCTTCATGGGTAGCATTATAAACTTTCAGATCATAGCCCAAGACCACAATCTTCAATCCTAACTCACTAGCCTTTTTGAAATGCAATGAATGAATGTGATGTTCTAGAATCAAATAAGGCATTTAAATTTTGACCAGCCATTTCGCATTTACCTCGGATAAGTGTGTCGGACCGCTTGGCACCCTAGCTGAAGTAGTAAACACCCGACCAGGCTGCTGTGTTCTTTCAGCACTCTGTCTCTGCTTCTTTGGACAGTTGGAGGCTTTATGCCCCGACTTACCACATGAGTAACACAATCCCCATCCAGCCTTGCACGGAACACTAGGATGGTAACTCCCACATCTAGCACAAGCCTCCTCATTCAGAGGCTACTTTCCAAATCTTCTTCCCGGGACATTGTTGTTGTTAGGCCTCCTGAAGGTATTCTGACCCTGAGTCCTTTGTGGTATGAAGCCTCTCCGCTTGAAATGTAGACCTCTAAGAGCAAAAATCTTCCTCTCTCTGCAAGAATGGTCCCCTATGGCTTCCTCTCTCTGTGGCTGCCTTCTTCACACACTCTTCGGCAACTCTGCTCTTGTTTACTAACTCGGAGAAAGTCCTGATCTCCATAGGCCCCGCTGAACTGTAAATGTTGCTTCAGAGCCCTCCTTCATATTTGATGCATTTTAACTCTTTGAAGTTTCCCGGAGTTCCTTGACACATGTGGGAGAACCTGAACAGCTCCTCAAACTTGTCCGTGTACTCAGATACAGATATAGTTCCCTGTTTCAGCTGGAGTAACTCTAGTTCCTTGACCGTCCTGGCAGAATTTAGAAAGTACTTCTTGTAGAATTCCTCCTGGAAGACATCCCAGGTGATAGGGTCATCACCCTGCTGCAGGAGTCGTCGGGCTCTCTGCCACCAATATGATGCCTCTTCGGTGAGTAGGTAAGTAGCAAACTCGACGCACTACCCTTCCGACACCAACTATGCTTGCAGTGCTCGCTCTATCGCCTAAAACCAAGTATCGGCTTCAGTCGGGTTGGTGGTTCCCTTGAACTTTGGCGAGTTAACCTTAGAAGGTCGCTAATGTCATCGGACCTTGAGTCCCGTTTCCGCCATTTCCCCCATTATGATTGTTATTCATCTGCTGTTCGAGTGCCTCAGCAGTGGCCTGCATAGCAGCAACCATGTTTTGTAATGCAGCCATGAAGTTTACTGGGTTATTCGGGTTAGTTTCCAGCCCTTGAGTACCGGTACATCCTCTCCCACGGCCTCGACCACGTCCATGAGGCACCATCTGGTTCCTATACACAACAAACAATCGATATCAAGTTGATCAGTCTCAATATCGGAAGTCTAGTGCTCAAAGTCCCAAATGCATGCTCATGAACATTTATACCAGTTATATCAGTTAGATATCCTAATAGCACATAAACACAGACAAAGAGAATGCACAGAAGCATAGTCAGTCTGTCCCTCAGGCTCTACAGGAACGAACTGCTCTGATACCATAATGTAACACCCTACCAAATAGAGTCTTATGCTTAAGTCATAAAACAGAGGTGGCGAGGTATTACGACCTCTAAAAATAAAGTTTAGTACGTATAGTAGTGTAAAAATGATTTATAACTAGGAGCCTTTAAAGAAAAAAAAAAGGCAAATCAAAATCGTTAAGTCAAAAAGTGCAACACTCCGATCGATAACGTAGACGAACATAAAAAGAGTAGCTAATGCAAAAAGATATACCAGTGAGTGCCAAAATACAGATATCAAGATTCAGGACTCGGTTTGCGAAGATAACCGGTCCGAGCATATAAGTATGCATACATATATAAAGGAACTACCCAAAAACAACCCAAAAGACAATATACAGAACCTGTTTCTCCAAAATAACCTCTAAGAGGAGTTAATACAAAATATGTATATATAGTGGAGAATATAAGCATCTAAGCAAGTATATAAGACCAAAATAAAATCCCGAGAGCTAAGGATCTTCGCCAAAATAGAAGTCTCCAGCATGCCTTAGCGAGGAGCCTCACGTCCTGCATCTGAAAACCACAAAATCCACATGGGTGAAAACCAGAGGTTCTCAGCATGGTAACAGTGCCCAAATATCTAACATGTAATATCCTGGAAAAGCTAAAGGCAATCCTAGAACTTCCAGATATAATCAAAGCGTATAAATATAACTAAACCATAAGAAAGTGAAAGTAGGCAACTAACTTAAGGATCTTCAATCTAACTAAATGTCCCCTTTCCAAGTCCTTCGAACTTCCCAACCGCAAACAGTAAAGGTATGCAAACACAAGTATATCACACAAATCACATATAATGCATATGATGCATGCCTGTCCTAGTGGCTGATGAGTCTCATTTGTCGGTTATAAAGCTAACCCGACAAGTCCTGGTAGCTAACCATTAGACTGTCCCTCTGTCGTGCATCCCCAACTCGAGTTATTCTCAACATAAATCATAATCCATATCCAACACCCTCAATAGTGTATATTCACGGGGGCGAGCTCATCCGGAACTTTCACAGTGTCCGGCCATACTTACGACATAGAGTCAGCAGAGTATCGAGTCTCCACCTGGAGCACGTGGTGGCTAGCCCCTGCTTTTACCCAGGGAAACTCGTATCTCAGATAGGTGGAGTGCAATAATCACAATAATCAATAATTCAGCATATATGCATTCAATCACAGCCATACATTAACATTCATCTCAGCCATCCGGCTTATAAGTCATAATTCATAACCAGCCAGAACCATCATCACACATAGCCATTCAGCTCATTTCATACTCAGCCATTCGGCTCATATCATATACAGCATCCCACCATCCTCGTCAATAACTCATATCCTCATCATTAATCATAACTCATCATAATATCCCCTTTCTTCACCACAAGTTAATCCCTTCCCTAGCTTTCTCTCAATCACTATGTATTTTATATTTATTTCAAATTTAAAAGATGAAAATGGGGGTTTATAAGCCTGAAACAGCATCTCAGAACGTCGCAAGCTTGTTGGGAATGTGAAAGACTTGAAAAAAAAAGCTTTAGAAAAGAACAGGGTCGCGTGCGTACGCACAGGGGTGTGCGTGCGCATGCCCATAAGTATTTTTAAAAGTTTGCGTACGAACATGGCTGTGCGTACGCATAGAAAGTAAAATCTCCATTGTTGAGTGCGCACACAAGGTGTGCTAGCGCCACCAACAGCATGTCATTCCCAACGTGTGCGTACGCACAAGGCTGTGCGTACGCACAGCTCACAAAACCTTAATGATTGTGTGCGCGCACAGGGCGTGCTAGCGCTCCTATCAGTAGCCCTTTCCTTGTGTGTGTGTACGCACAAGGATGTGCGTGCGCACAAGTCCAAAAATCCACGGGGTGTGCATGCGCACAGGCCTGTGCGTGCGCACACAAACCAGAAATCACAAATTCTGCAAAATCTGCAGAATTCAGATTTTTAGTCCAAACTTCCAATGATCATATCTCTTTTTACAAAATTTCGATTTCCACCAAATTTAAACCATTTTAAAGCTTATGAAATTATCTTTCTTTTGATATAAAAAGCATCAAATTCCAAAAAAAAATAGCTCAAGATATGATCCGTTGAAGTTCATCGAAATTCCATTTTTACCAAAACTCACAAACTCCCAATTTCTAAAACATACACTTCCAATTCTCATTTAAAACCAGCCAAAACTCACCCTTCCAACATCAATCATTTCCAAACGCTCATTTCATCATCAACCCACCAATTCTTCCATATTTAACCAATCTCAATTCAATAATTCAATTCATAATCATCATTCCCTATCTCAATTTCCAAACACACATTCAATTTCATCAATCACCATATATATACACATATCAATATCACACTCCAAATCATGCTCATCAACAAGAGCTTCAACCTTATCATCAATTAAACATATCAATCCATATCACATACAACTTCACATGCTTTACTGATGAATGGATTTTTGACGGTTTAGAATTCACAAATGAATTCTCGTTGCAAGTATAGTTTCTAAACCAACAAATAATCCTTTCATGCAAAAGATTGTTTGTCACAAGTACAAACCCCTAAAATTATAAACCGAAGTGTTTAAACCTTGGGTCGTCTCTCAAAGAAATTGCAGGGTAGTGTTCTTGTTATTGGCTATGGACATGTATATTTTGGGGTTTTCGATAGGAAACAAGGAAAGTAAATGACAAAGGAAATCAAATGACACAAAGGTGTTGGCATGGGTTGGTGATCAAGGATCTCCGTCCTTATCACTAACCACAATATGATAATTGCAAGGATCGATCCCACTAAGTCATCCTCTAACAAGTAAAGGAAAGTCAAATGAGCTATATCAATCCAAGTCCATAAGTCATAGCTATTCACTAATTGAATTGATAAGAGCTAGAGTCAATGGCTACCAACTATCAATGAATTGGACATTAGCAACTCAAGAGTTCCTAAGTTACCTTTCCAAGCCAAGAACATAAAATTCTACTCTAACATCTTCTCAAGCATTTTAACGAACACTTGGAAGGTATAAAAGGAAACATAGTAAATTGACAACTAGAATGAAATCTAACAACAATTATTGCAAGAAATTATCAACAACAATCAAAAAGAGCATTATTGACATGAATTACCTCAAATTGAATTGGAAAAAAGTAAAAGGAACAAGAGTAGATCTACAACAAAGTATGGAAACTACATAGAGGAAATTACCACAAAGGAATAGAAGAACAAGATGTAACAACAAAGAATTAAAAGGTAGAAGAAGATGAATGCATGAATCAAAACCTAGATATAAGATTATTGTCCTAAACCTAATCCTAATTCTAGAGAGAAGTGAGAGCTTCTCTTTCTAAAACTAACTAAATTAATCCTAATGATTCCTAATGTGAATGAATGAATGAGACAAAGATCCTCTCCCCTTCAATCCTTGGACTTTTTAAGTGTTTTGGTGCAAAAGTTGCTTTAGATTGGGCCCCACAGCTTCTCAGAATTCACTGGGTACATTTTTACTTTAAAATCACATGCCGGCACCGACGCATACGCGTACAGCATGTGTGCGCATCCCTGAAGTTTTCGCGATCCACGCGTGCGCGTGCAGTGTGCGTGTGCGTGGATGGTTGCATCTAAATCTTTGGCTTTTTCCATGTGTCCTCCACTTTACATGCTGTCCTCTTCACTCCTTCGATCCATTCCTAGCCTTTTCAACCTGAAATCACTTAACAAACAAGTCAAGGCGTCTAGTGGAATCAAAGGTGAATCAAAATTAGCTAATTTAAAGTCTAAAAAGCATATTTTCACACTTAGGTACTAACCAAGTGAGAATCACAAAAACCATGCTATTCCATTGATTAAATGTGAGAAAAGGTTGATAAAATGCTCTAAATTCAACACAAGATAAATCCTAAAAATGGGGTTTATCATTTACCAATAATTATCACCATTCACAAACATTCAACCATTATTCATATATTCAACTCAATCCAAATCATCCAACAACCATATCAACATTTTACAATCCACTAATCACATACACTACAACACAATTTATCTCAACCAATCAACAACATCAATAGTTCAACTTCTATCTTAGGATCTCTAGCCTAAGTTTTCACACCACATTACATTTTAGATACAGGAAACCGAAACCATACCTTGGCCGATTCCCGTCTAACCCAGAACACTCTCAAGTTCAACATCCAAGGTCTCCAAAAATTCACCAATAGATTTCCAAGCTCGGTACTCCACTCCAAAGCTTTCCAAAACCACCAATCAAGCTCGAATACACATATATACAATGCCTAAGCCACAATATCACACCCAACACAATAACTTAATCACTAAATCACAAAATTCCAAGGGTTTAGCTTAGGGTTGAGATACTTACCAGGCCCAAGGATCAAGGAGGCAAGACTAAGCCTTCCCCTCAAGTTAATTTGATCCTATAACACAAAAGAGCTCAAAATTTCAACATTTTTGCCCAAAACTTTCGAAACTAAGAGCTGGGATTCGAAGAAGAAACTGTGGCTTACCTCAAGAATAATTGTGTGGATTTTTTAGAACTCGACGTCGCGGTCGCGTGGCCGCAAATGGCGCGTCAATCGGAGCTCCGGATCAAAAGTTATGATCAATGGAAGTTTGGAAGTGAAATTGGAAAAAGGGTTTCAATCTTCCCCCTTTCCCTTTCTTTGTTTCAGCGTGTGTGTGTTGAGAGGGGAGAGAGTGTGCTGAGTTTCTTTAATGAACGAGGGCTTGGCTGGGCCCTTGGGCCCAATATGGGTCCGGTTGGCCTGGTTTGGCCTGTTCGGCTCAATTTTGGGCCGATTTCTTTAAAATTGGTGTCAAAATTCTCGTTTTAATTTTCTCTATCACATTAAACCATAAAAACCTTATTTCTTATTTTCTAGAATATATTTTAATTTAGAGTTAATTAGCCATTAATTAATCGAATTTTACACTAAGGATGCATATGATCAAGTAACACAATGCATTAAAATAAATGCACAATATCCAACATAAAAAATTGCCTAGTCAAAGTAAAAAATTCAAATCACATGATGGCCAAACATGCAATTCAAAAGATTTAAAGTGCTTTAAATGCAATGTACAAGTACTTGGTATGCACCAAATTAAGCATGAACAATATAATACCAAGCAACAAAATACAACCTCAACAAAGAATCCAACAATGAATATTAATAATAATGATGCCAAAATAGCATCCTATCAGTAATCAGCAGCAACAAATAGCAAATTAAATCAAGAATACAACACTTAACACCAAAATAAAAAATTAAACTAACTAACTAACTAACTAACTAAAAAATGGTGGTGGTAGATGATGGTTGGAGAGGAGAAAAGCGGAGAAGAGAAGAGAGAGGAAGAAAAGAAATGGAGAGAAGAGAAGAAATGGAGCGTATGAGACAAAGGTGTCCACGCGTACGCGTCAGGGACGCGTAGGCGTGGAATACAAAAAATAGAGAATGATGCGTACGCGTGGGAGGAATTTGTGCTAGACACACAATTCTTGCACCGTATGTGCACATCTCTCTATTTTCCCTGCATACAGCGGCACAGTGCTCGCACGATTCTAGCACATTGAAAATCTTTGGGTCACACGTACGTGTAGGTGATGCGTACGTATGGGGGACTGGAATCTTGGGGTGACGCGTACGCATGGCTGGGTGCTCTGTTTTTCAAAAATTTTCAACTTCTAGCACCAAACCAACCATTCCAATCATCTAAATAGCCATCTAAACACCACCAAACCTTATTTAATACCCTAGACTACCAAATAAACACAACAAACCAAACTAAACATGAAATTAAACTTATTGACCAAATTTTACAAAAGAGAAAATGAAAATATTTTACAATGGTGGGGTGTCTCCCACCTAGCACTTTTATTTATTGTCCTTAAGTTGGACATTTTGGTGAGCTCCTTGTCATGGCGGCTTGCGCTTGTATTCATCCTTGAACTTCCAAGGATGCTTGCTCCTCAAACGGTTGTCAGAATTTCCAACCGACTTCACCAAGCTTGGGTGAAGTTCTTCCCAAGATATGAGCTCCCAAAATAGGCATTCATGTTGTGATCCGGGATCCTATATCTTATTTTCATACCCGTCTTCAAATTGATCTTTGTAATTCCACTCAGGTGGCAAGTAAGATGAACTCTCAATGAGGTACCAAACTCTTCTTCTAGACCTATTCAAATAAGCACTAAACCAATCCTTGCATCTAACTCTTGAAATCTCAACCTTGATGAGTCTTGCTTTGCAACGCCAACCACTAAACATCCTTCTCTTACACTTCATTCCACAAAGCCTCCTAAGTTGATCATCTATTTCAAGCACACCATACTCAAGTGGGACAATAAAGATAAGAGAAACAAGTTTTACCCACTCAAATGAAGGATTAGATGGCAACTTAGATAGAAAAGTCTCCAATGATCTTGACAAAGCATATTCAACTCCCATCCATCCTTTCAGAAGGACTTCCACCTTTTGATGGGATTCTCCATCTTCAAGCTTTTTCTCACCAAATTCATCCAACTATTCTCCATCACTAAAATCATAAATAGGAGGTTTAGAGAAGTCTACCTCCATATCACTTTCAAATTCATCTGGAGAAGGTTCTTCAAATTCAAAGGATTCGTTCGCGGAAGTGAATTCTTCACTAATAGGACTTGATGCATGATTTCCATCACCAAGGGAACTCAATTCTTGCTCCATTCCTTCCAATTCTTCATTCACAACTTGTCTTGGAGGTTGTGCATTCTCCTCCTCAACATCATCTTCTTGGAGGAATTTTCCATAACTCTAGATTCCCATGGAGGTTCAGCATCTCCTAAATATTCAACCACTTCTTCTTCTTCAATAATTATAGCTTTCTCCACTTGCTCTAGTACAAATTCTCACTCCTTGTTCTCCACCAGACTTTCTAATCGCTCTTTCATGCTCTGATCTTCATTAAATTCTCCACATGAGGTCATGGGAGTTCTCTGAGTGTCCAAATATTGGAAAGCTAATCTACTTACTACCTCGGTTAAGGTAGCCATGAAATCTAGTTGCCTCCTTTGAGCTTTATATCGCTCTTGAAGGATGGTATGTAGTTTCTTTTGCTCTTGGAGACATGAAATGAGAATGTCATTCATTGAGAATTAGGGTGGATAGGAGGGTTCATCATATGGGAGAAAAGATTCACAATAGGAAGATGGTTCATTTTGGTGGGAGTATTGAAGTGGTATGTGTGAGAATGGTGGTTCTTGGGAGTGATTGTGTTGAAATTGTGGTGGCTCTAAGGGTTTTCTTGCATAGTGATCACAAGGATGAGGTAAAGGTGATTGGTTGTATGAGGGATATGGATCATAGGATGGTATTTGGTAAAATGTGGCTTGTGAGGTAGGTTGAAAACTGTGTTGAGGATAGGGATCATTGGCATATAGTGGTTGTGGTTGATAATCACAAAGAGGTCCCCATAGCCATTAGATGGTTATGCATCAAGGTATGGTTCCTGGTCATAGTATGTTGGAGGAGGTTGTTGCCAAGATAGTTGATCATGAGAATATGGCTCCTCCCACCTTTGATTGTCCCAACCTTGTTGCAATCCTTCATTGTAGTTCTTATTTCCTATAATATAGTTGTAACCACACTCATAGCCAAAAGGATGAGAATTCATAATAGCAAAAGCAAATAAAAATAAAAGCTAGCAAGAAACAAGGAAAACAAACTCCTACAACTAGTAAAAACTAGCAAACAAACCAAAAATCAAGATATTCACAATATTAACATATATACAATAACCAATAACAAGGCACACATTTGCAATTCCCTGGAAACGGCACCAAAAACTTGACGGAGGATTATTGTCAGTTAGGAATTTTCACTAAATAATCACATTGCAAGTATAGTTCCAAACCAACAAACGATCCTCAATCAAAGTTTAATTTGTTTGTCACAAGTACAAACCCAATAAAAATAACCGAAGTATTTAAACCTTGGGTTGGCTCTCAAAAGAATTGCAGGGAAGTATGCATATTATTGGTTATGAGAAAATATTTTTGGGGTTTTGGGTTTGATAACAAGAAAATATAAATTGCAAGAAATTAAAACTAACAACTAAAATGGGTCTTGGCAAGGATCAAGAGTCAAGGTTTCCTATCTTGTACCATTGACCACAACATGGTGATTACAAAGGATTAATTCTACTTAGTTATCCTCTAACAATTGAAGGAAAGTCAAGTGGACATAATTGGTCCTAGAACCAATTAACAATCCTAAATCACCAATGGAACTGGACGTCAATAATCTCAAGGGACCTAAGTCCTCAATCACAAGCCAAAAGTACCAAAATCTACTCTAAAATCCAACCAAGCATTTTATCAAACACTTGGAAGGCATAAAAGGAAAGCATGGTAAAATGACAGGAAATGTAAAATCTAACAACTACCAATGGCAAGAAAACAATAACTAACAATTAAAGAAAGCAACAATAAACATAGAAAACATAAATTGAATTAATAGAAAAGTAACAAGAGTTCATAAATGTGAAAATAACAAACTAAAGAAAATAAAAAATAAAACTAAGAGAGCAAAGATGTAAGAACAAGGAAAAGCAATGAAAACCAAATCAAGACAAGAAATAAAACCTAAAACTAAGAGAGATTAACCTAAATCTAACCTAATTCTAGAGAGAAGAGAGAGCTTCTCTCTCTAGAAATCTATTCTAAAACATGGTAAAAACTAAACTATGACTACTTCATTCTTTCCCTTCCAATTCTTGGGTTTAAAAGCATCAGAAATGAGTTGGATTTGGGCCTCCTTGAGCTCAGAAATCGCCCCCAGTGTGTTCCTTTAATGAGGTCATGTGACCAGTGTCACGCGTACGCGTGGGTGACATGTGCACGTCGCTTAGCAAAATTCTCTATCATGCGTACGCATGGATGACACGTGCGCGTGGCCTTGAATCTATCAAATCCTCATTTCTTCATGAATCCTCTACTTTGCATGCTTTTCTTTTCACTTCTTCCATCTAATCCTTGCTTTTATGATCCTGAAACCACATAACAAACATATCAAGGCATCGAATGAAATTAAAGTGAATTAAAATTAGAAATTTAAAGGCCTAAAAAGCATGTTTTTAACCATTAAGCACAATTAGGAGAAATTCATAAAACGATGCTATTTTAGTGAATAAATAGGAGAAAATTTGACAAAATCCACTAAATTCAATACAAAATAAACCATAAAATTGTGGTTTATCAAGGCAGCAGTAGCGGGATGGTGGCTCTGATGGTTGCATTGATGAATCCTTATTTGATGATAAATTTTGGATTGATTTGGATGGATTTCATCATATAAACCCACATTTATTCACCTATATAGCATACTTTTGTGTTCTCTCTCTAGATTGTGCCAAAATGTGAAAACATGCATTTTTGAGCTAAAATTAGTGATTTTAATCCCACTTTTATTCCATTCGATGCTGTGATATGTTTGTTGAGTGATTTTAGGTCCTAGAGGCAAGAATTGGTTGGTAGAAGTAGAAGAAAGCATGCAAAAAGGGAGAAAACATGAAGAAAACAAAGAGAAGAGCTCAGCCTAGTGTGCGTGCGCACAGACATGCGTGCGTACGCACAGACATCGAATTAGAGCCACGCGTGCGTGTGGGCCGCATCGCGCGTCCAATCAAGCATCGCTTGGTGTGCGTGTGCACAACCTCCTGTGCATACGCACAGGTCGAGATTTTCCGCAGAGTGTGCAGACGCACACGTCTGTGCGTTCGCACAGGTCCCAGCGCATGCCTCCTTTAAAAAGTCATATGCTGCGCGGTTTTGGGGGTCTCTAGGCCCATTTCTGAAGGCTTGGATGCTGGTTTGAGGGGCTATATGAAGGGGAATGCAACACATAACAAAGAAGCCATCTTAGAATAGAAAAAACACATAGTAGGAGTAGGAGTAGTGTAGATTAGGAAATTCTCTCTTATGTTTAATTAGGGTTTATAGCATTTTATACTTCAAGTTTGGATTTGAATTATAGCAATTTTATTGTAAGTATTTCTTTAATTCTCTCTTTTATGACATTACTTGTTCTACACTTTCTCATATTTTCATTTCTCTTGCCAATTTACATGGTCTTGCAATTTTGGATTTCTAGTTGTTTAATTTGATGTTTGATGGCTGTTATATGTTTGTTTGAGTTGCTTTAATTGATTTTGATCATTTATGGTTCATAGCTTTTACCATTTTTCCAATTTTGCCATGTTTTATGTTTATGCCCTCTATGTGTTTGATGAAATGCCAAGTTTAGTTATGGGGTAGATTTCCACCCCTTGGCTTGGGGAAAATGAGTTTATGGATTACTAGAGCCATAATGTCCAACATTTAGTGGTAATTCTTGGGAAGTTAATTGATTCTTGTTTCCATTAAAGCTAGCCTTTTATCAACTAGTTTGGTAAGTTGGTTAGGACTTATGGATTAAGGTAAATTATGCTTGCTTGAGTTACTCCTCGATGGTTGGGGTTAACTAGACGAGATTAACTCATGATAATTATCATAGTTGTGGTTATGGCAAGGAAGGGATTCCATAACTCATCCCAAGTCAAGGTTTCTTTTATGTTTTGAACCACTTTCCCATTACTTTATAACATTACTTGTTTATATTACATACATAGTTCTTTCATTCCTTTATTGCTTTGTTAATTGCAATTTTGTCTTGTTCTTTTATCTCTTTATTTGTTTGCTTCCTTATTATTGAAAACACCCCTTGTTTCCCACAACCAAAATTGTATACACTCATTGGCATTAGTTCCTAGGGAAGACGACCTGGGAGTCTAAATACTCTCGGTTAAATTGATTTGAATTGTGACAATATCTTGGATTGAATTTTGATTGAGAGGATCCATTGCTGGTTTGGACTATACTCACAACGGAATTACTTTATCTAGTTTTCTGAATTGGCATAAATCCTCTTCTATCAAATTGGCGCCATTGCCGGGGAGCTAGCATCATGAATGCTATATTTTGGTTGTTGTAAATATGTGAATAGTGTGAATAGATACTTTTTGGATTGTTTGCTTGTTTTTGCTATTAATTAGGATTTTGTTTCTTTTGTTACTTAATGTCTTTAGTTTTTATTTTCTATTTTCTCTATGAGTTATCACCCTTTTGATTTGGAGTTTTGTTGTGATCATTTTGTAGGGTTCGATAACTTCAATTTTGGATTGCATCATGGGATTAGAGCATCAATTTTGTAAGGAGCAACCTCCTCTACATTACAATGAGCCATACCCTTCCCAATGCACATACCCAACCCAAGGATATGGTGGATTCCACTATGACTATACACTTCCACCACCATATGCCTATAGCCCATACCCTCAACATAACCCTCAATCAACATATTTTCAAACACCACACCAATACCAACAACCACATCCGTACATACCACCTCTAAACACTTACCAACATGAGTTACCTCCCACACATACAACCTTTCTCCCAAATTATGATCCTCAACTTTCACACCCATGTGAAGCTTTCCCACCCTTGACCCAAAACCATCAAGACCTTCAAGCCTTTCTCCAAGAGCAAGAAGGATTTCGGAAGACTCAAGGGCACTTCATGGCTACCATAGGTGAAACGGTAAACCGCTTAATCCTCCTACGCTCATACGATCAAGGCATTCCTCTTGGAGGATGTGAGGGAACAATTGAAGGACGTGGAAAAGAGGAGAGCATGGAGCCACAAGGGAAAGAAGAAGGGTTAGAGCGTGAAGTGCAACAAGAGGAGGAAAGGGAAGTATGTGAATTGGAGGAGAGAAAGAGAGATATGAGGGAGATTGATCAAGATGAGGATTCCATCATTGATGATTTTTTGTCCTCCTTGATCAATCCCCTTAATGATCCTAATGAGCCTCTACCCATTGAGTTTGAGAGGGACATGGAGGTGGACTTCTCACAACCTCCTTGTTATGATGTGAGTGATGGGGAAGAGGAGGAAGAAGAAGTTGGTGGGGAAGCAATTCCGTTCCAAGAATATATTGAGTGGGTGGCAATTTCACATATGAACTGATGGTGTATTTTGGAAAATGAAACGGATTTCCAAACACCTAAAACTAACCGGCAAGTGTACCGGGTCGTATCAAGTAATAATAACTCACATGAGTGAGGTCCATCCCATAGGGATTGAAGGATTGAGCAATTTTAGTTTAGTGGTTGATTTAGTCAAGCGAATCAAGTATTGGTTTGAGAGGTTTGTAATGGACAGAAACTAAATTGCTTGAAATGTAAAAGGAAAGAGGTAATTGACTGAAAATTAAAGTGCAGAGAAATTAAAGAGGCTAAATCTTAAAGTGCAAGAAATATAAATTGCAGAAACTTAAACTGCAAGAAATGTAAATGACTGGATCTTAAAGTGCAAGAAATGTAAATGACTGAATCTTAAAGTGCAAGAAATGTAAATTGCTTGAATTGTAAAGGGAATTGGGAACTAGGATTGCAGAATTTAAATAAGAAGAAGTAAATTGAAACAAACAGACGAGCAAAAGATGAATTGAATTGAAGTAGATCTCAAACAGAAGAGTAAAATGCTTTGAGAAGTAAAACAGAAAGTGACTGATGCTTAATTGCAGCAATTAAAAGAATGTTGAAGATCTCAGGAGTGGAAGAGACTAGAAAACAAGTCTAGATCTCAAATCCTTCCTTGATCCAACAAGAACAATTGCTGAATGAAAATAGAAAAGTAAATTGCAGAAGGAGTAGAAGAATGAAATCAGTAAACATAATTGAATTGAAAGCACAATTTCTAGAATTATGCAGAAAGTAAACAAGAGATCTCAAGGTGAGATTAAAACAGAATTTCTTCAATTCTCCACCCAAGATCCAAGATGAGAAGTAAAGAGTGCAAAGCAAGAACAAGGAAGAAGAGAGATCAATTCTCCTTCCCAATTCTTAGAAATCCAAATTCAAAGTAAAAAAAAACTCTCCAAATTACAAAATGAAAATTTCTAAGAAGCAAAAAAGTAAAAATTCAAAAGTAAGTAAAAAAGGTCCTCTCCTAAATCAAACTAGCTTCTATTTATACACTTTCTATTCTTGGATTTTAGAATTCGGATGGCCTTTTTAATTTGGTGAAGAATTGGATTTAATTGGATTTTTAATTAAATTTCCAGCCCAAGTGTTGCTCCCAGTGGAATGCTCTGCTCTTGTAGGGAGCAGAGCATTGAAGCTTGTCTTGGAGCTCCTTGTTGCGTGCCAAGGCTTTGAGGGAATCAGGATAGCGCTCCGCTCTTGTGGGGAGCGGAGCATTGGCTTGTGTTGTTGTGGGGGTCTTGTGCCTTGCCTCCCTGCCCGTGTCATGCTGCGCGCCTCATGCTCCTGGCCGTGTCAAGCTCACAAGTGTGCACCAAGTAGTAGCGCTCTGCTCTCCTTGGGAGCGTAGCTCCCGTTGTTCCTTGATGAGGTCCAAAGTTTGAGACCTTGGGAAGGCATGCGTTGGCTTTTTCTCTTTGTGAAGGAAATATGCCTTGAGTGGGAGTGCCTTGGGTTCGAAACTTGGGGGATGCTTTTGGCCAATTTTTGGCTTATTTTCCTTGTGAGTAGCGCTCCCCCACTCCCCTTTGCTCATGAGTTTGAACCTTGGAGCATGCACTGGCAAAATATTTCCTTGGAATTATTTGTGATTGGAGCCCGATAATGCTCTTGAGGGGAGCGGAGCTTCATTCTTCCCTTCCTTGTTTCTTGGTTCCAAATTGTGCTCCGCTCTCAAGGGGAGCAGAGCATTAAGCCTTGCTTTCTTGGTTCTCTGTTGTGCCCTCATTGAAGTGTTGTGGCTTGCTTCTTTCATTGTGCCACGCCTCTTTTCCTTGGGCCACGCTTCTTAGGCCACGCTTTCCTGTTTTCTTCTTTTCTTCACCTACAAGTAATCAAAACAACCAATCAAAGTATCACCAAATTCACAAGATTTATAAATCAATTAAATTTAGCTTAAACCTCATGATTTAGTATTAATTCACTGGTGGTTGTTTGATTCAAAGAAACTATACAATTCCATTCCAAATTACTTACTTGTAATGCAAGAAAGTGCATAAAACCTAATAAAAACAAAGAAAAAGACTAGTAAAACTAGGCTAAGATGACTTGTCATCATGAACTTCATTGGCCCCATCAATATGTTATCTTGGAGATGGACTACCAACTCAAGGTCCTTCTTGGGTTGGTACAAGGTGGAGGAAGGAGTATTGGTTGCAAAAGGAGTCCAAGGTTCTTCAAGAAAACCAATTCAAGCTTTGGGATTCAAGCATGGTGTAGAGCACAATTGGATGATTTTTGGAGGGTGTTGGATTACTACAAGGGTCAATTTGGAGCTTATCCATCCGGCTTGAAGCATAAAGATCAACAAGAAGGTGACCGGATGCCTAGAATATGGGATCCCGGAGGACCTATGAAGTGCAAGTTTGGATGGAGATTCAAGGAGGAGCGGAAACACAAGCCACCCTAGCTAGAGTCTCCTCAATAAGTCCAACTTAAGGACTATAAACTAAAGTGCTAGGTGGGAGACACCCCACCATGGTAACATCTTTCTTACCCTTTTTCTTTGTTTATAGTCTTAGTTTATTGCATATTTGCTTGCCTTAGTTAGCTTATGATTAGTTTAAATTTGAGTTTAGATAGGTTGAATTGCATATGAATCATGCTTTTGTGATGTTTTAAATGTTTTTGGGTTGGTATGTTGATGCACTAAGGGTTGGAACCTTTGTTTTGAAAAAAAAAAAATTTTTTTGAAACAAGGCATCTGTGCGTACGCACCAAGCTATGCGTGCGCACAAAACTGTGTTATTCGCCACCTGTGCGGATGCACCAGCCTGTGCGTCCACACGCACCTTAACATGCCCTCTGGTCGCAGTGCCAGCACACTCTGTGCGTGCGCGCTGCCCTGTTTTCTATGACTTGTGCATGTGCACCTGCTTGTGCGTACACACGCCCTGTCCCTTTTGTGCTTTCTATGTGGCTGCACAGACGTGTGCGTCCGCAAGCGAGCTTGCAGCTCCTCTGGTGGGAGCGTTAGCACAGCTTGTGCGCCTGCACCCCACCTTTTTTGCTCTGTGCGTGCGTACGGACCTGTGTGCGCACGCACACATGATCCATGCAAAAAAGAAAATCTTGCGCATAGGCTTATGCGTGCGCACACTTCTTACACCCCCTTCTGTCCAGAGCGTTCGCACGACTTGTGCGGACGCACCCCTCCCCATTTCACCAAGTGTGCGTACACACACGTATCTGTGCATACGCACAAGTGCTATTTTGGGCAAAACTTTTATTTCTCTTCCAATTAAGCCCTAAAGCACTCCCACCCCTCCCATTGCTCCCTTTTCTTTCTTTTGCACTCCTTTCTACTTGTTTAACTTCGTTTTCTTTGCATTTCCTTTTTATTCTAGTAATTATATTAGTTTCATTTAGTTGTTTGTTAATTAAATAAGTTGCAAGTGTTTGTTTATTAGCGATAGGGTTGCCTCTTGATACAATGCACTTATACTTTGCTTTAATATGCAAGTACCTAGTGGATTTGAATACTCATGTTTTGATTGTACCACTAAGGCAAATTATATAAGTGCATTGGATTAAGTGAATAAGTAGTTTCTTTTCATTAATTGATTGGTTGTTGTTTATTGTGCTATTTTATATCAATCTTGAGCTTTCACTCGTACAATTTCAATAACCAATATATCCTACATTCAATTCACTCTTGTTGTTTGCCTAAGTTTGCATGTGCTTAAATAATGCTCATCCATTACTTGCATCTTAGGACATTTAATTGAGGAACTTATTCTTACTTTTTGATTGTGTGGATGCCATTTTAACCAGCCGTTGTGTGTATTCTAACCACGCGCATAATTGGAATACACACATGGCTCATCATTTTTATCATCCCACACCACTATGCAAACTTCCTCAATTAGATGCTTATTTGCTTACTCCTTTACCTTTTTGTGCTACTTGCCCTATAAGTTCTAATTATACTTTATTCATTCTTTTCGAGGATGAGATATGAAGGCAAGGAGCCGGGAGAGGAGGAGAAGACCGAGGATGGAGATGCCGAGCATACATTGGACTTAGCAATTTCCACATAACCCAAGCCTCTGCATCCACCAACCGAAGGTGGAGCTCTTGAAAGACATCCCTCCCGGATCGTGTTTGTGCACGGAGGACCGTGCAACGCTTAAGTGTGGGGGAGGATTCGTCATTTTTGGGCGTAAACTTTCTTTTCTGAACACTTTGCACCTTATTTTTGTTTCTTTTTATTAGGTTTCTTGTATATATTTGGAGTGTTTTTAACTGTTGCATTGCATTCTCTTCTAGTATATATATATTAGCTTATACTATTGCATTTTACATTTTTAGTTGGTATATATTTTAAATATGTTACATTTTTGCATATTTCACTTAGTATATATTTTATAGATAGAAGTCGTGATTGGATGATGTGAATAGTATAGCACCTAGTTCAATTTTGATCCTAATTGATCATGTTAATTTTTGCAATGATGAAAATTAGGAATAAAACTAGGGAAGTTTTTGAAATTGCATCCATCACATCATACATACATGTAGGAAATAATTTTGGTGAAAAACAACAAGGATTTTCCAAGAATTTTGTATTTAGGGCATTCTATTGAATTGATTTGGAAAATTGTTTTTAAACTTGGATGAATGAATTTTTGTGAAACATAGAAGAGGAAAGAACAAATACCTTGTGAGTTTTTGAGCTTTAATGAGTGGTTACACATTCTAACCACTAATTTTGTTCACAATGTGATTTTTCTCCTTCTATGATTGTGATCTTGGTTTTGCTTGATTCTTTATTTCCGATGTTTGATGTCTTGAATGCATTTAGCATGATTGAGGCCATCTTTGAATTAAGCTTACTCACCCATATAGCCTTACCCTTGCATCTACCCTTGTTAACCCCTTTTGAGCTTTTTAATCCCCTTGGTTCTAATTATTTGCACATCACAACCCTAAGCGAAAAACCATGAATTACTTTGAATTGCATCTTTGATTAGCTTAGGTTGAGATGTGTGTGTCATTTAAGTGTGGGGAAAATTTTGGGAAGCATTGGTAGAGAAAAATTTTGTTTTGGGTAATTATTGAAAAATTTGGAAAATGGGTTCACATTCTTTTATCAATTTGCTTTAACCATATGCATTTGTCATAGAAAAAGAAAAAAAAGAAATAGAAAAAAAGAAAAAAAGAAAAGAAATGAAAGAAAAATATAGTAATAAGAAGGGACAAAAGTTATCCCAAAGAAAAAAAAAGAATAAGAAATGCATATGTGTTTTGAATAGAACTACGGCATGATGTGTGTATGAAAAGAAGTAATGGGTGACAAGGATGCATTGTTGTGATTTGATTGATATAGGTTGAGTTGGATACTTAAGCTAGTCAAAGATTCAATCTTTTAGTCCACTTAGCCATATATTCATCTTACCCTTACCCCAACCCCATTACAACCTTCTAAAGACCTTATGATACTTGCACTCATGCATCAAATACTTGTTGATTGTTAGATGAAAAGCAAATCCTTGAAAGCATGATTAGAGGAGACTTGAGTGATTAAACCCTAAACACCGAGTGATTTGAGTGCATACACACCTAGGGAGGGTTCGATCACTCAATTCTATGATTCCATACCTTCTTGTCATGCATTCTTGCAAGTTGCTTCTTTTTTATGAGTCGAATCAATTCTTTAGATTTTGATTGCATTGAGCTACTTCTTTACTTAGCCCTATATGTCTATATACTTGCTTGGGAATTTAATTGTTTGTTTTTACCAATTCAATAGGATACTATAGTATATATAGGTATGTATAGTATATACATAATTTCATGCATATAGATAGTTGCATTCAATAAGTTGTTTTCCTTTGATCATTCTCCTTGTTTGGTTTAGCATGAGGACATGCAATTGTTTAAGTGTGGGGGAATTGATGAATCCATATTTGATGACAACTTTCGGATTGAATTGGATGGATTTCATCATATAAACCCACATTTATTCACCTATATAGCATACTTTTGTGTTCTCTCTCTAGATTGTGCCAAAATGTGAAAACAAGCATTTTTAAGCTTAAATTAGTGATTTTAATCCCACTTTTATTTCATTCGATGCCGTGATATGTTTGTTGAGTGATTTCAGGTCCTAGAGGGAAGAATGGGTTGGTAGAAGTGGAAGAAAGCATGTAAAAAGGGAGAAAACATGAAGAAAACAAAGGAGAAGAGCTCAGCCTAGTGTGCGTGCGCAAAGATATGCGTGCGTACGCACAGACATCGAATTAGAGCCACGCGTGCGCGTGGGCCGTGTCGCGCGTCTGATGATTAGACTTTTGACGGTTTAGAATTCACTAACAGAGTCTCGTTGTAAAGTATAGTTTCTAAACCAACAATAATCCTTTCATACAAAAATTTGTTTGTCACAAGTACAAACCCCTAAAATCTATAAACCGAAGTATTTAAACCTCGGGTCGTTCTCCCTAGGAATTGCAATAAAATGTCTTGTTATTAGTTATGAGGTATGTTTTGGGGTTTTTGGGATAAGAGACATGAAATGTAAATGGCAATGAAAATAAACTAACAACTAAAAAGGTCATGGCAAAGGTTGGTGGTAAAGGATCTCTATTCTTATCACTAACCACAACATGAGAATTGGCAAGGATCAACCCCATTAAGTCATCCTCTAACTACACTACAAGAAAATGGAGCATTTGTAACAAAAAATTTGTATCAAATTTAAAATTGTTACAAATTATACTTTTTTCGTAACAATAAAAAAATTTGTTACAAAATATTTCAATATTTTGTAACAACGTGATTTCTTTTGTTACAAATTATGCTGGTTTTCGTATCGAATTGCTGCTTTGTTGCAAAATATTACAATATTTTGTAACAAAAAATTAATTTGTCACGAAATACAATATTTTATGTAACAAGTTATTTATTTGTCACAAAATTTAAGATTTTTTAACTAATAAAAAATTTTATTTCAACATATTAAATGTAAGACTTTGAATTTTTGAAAATTCACATAATGAATTATTTATTATTTATTATATTTATTTAATATTTTATATTCAAAAATTTATTTTACTAAAAATATTTAAGTCAAATTAATATTACTTTGAATTTAAAATTATTTTAAAAATTAAATAATAAATCATTTATAATTTATTATATTTATTCAATATCAATTTTTAGAAAATTTTATATTAAACGAGATATTTTTTTATTTAAAATTTTAGTAATTTAAAAAAATATAAAATTTTTTTATATGATTTGATTTAAATATTTAAAATTTTCAAAATCAATACTTTAATTTTTATAAATAAAAAAATTAATTTAATTATTTTAAATTTTATCTTAATTAATATTTATTTAAAAATAATTTATAAATTAATAATAAAATAATATTTTAAAAATAATTAATTTAATTAGTTCTAATTTTTAGAATTAGAATATTTATTTAAAAATAATTTTAAAATTTATAATTAAATAATATTTTTACATAATTATCTAACCCTAACTTCCCTTTAAGTCACTAACACTAACTAACAGCAGCCACCATCTCTTTTCTTCCCAAACCCCAACTTCAACACAAACACACACACACACAAAACGTGAAATTAGAGAAGAGAAGGAGAGCTGCGATCAAAAGAGAGGAAGAGCCACGCTGCAGCCATTGTCCAACAGCCTCGCTACCGCCGTCGCGTCACCGCCAAGCCATCGCAGGAGAGAGAGAGAGAGAGAGAGAGAGAGAGAGAGAGAGAGAGAGAGAGAGAGAGAGAGAGAGAGAGAGAGAGAGAGCTAGAGGGAGCTGCTGCGAACTCGCCAACAAGTGAGCCCGCATTGTCGTCGCCTCGGCTGCTTCCACCGCCTTTGGATGCAAATGAAAAGTCAAGCTAATGATCTCCACCCTAAGAAGTAAGAAGACCAGAGCCATTCACAAAAGGCTCACCGAGCACCAGGTATTTGCCTTGCCTTGTGCTTATTTTGGATTTGATTTGACAACGTTTTTTGTAACTTGATCCCCCTTGTATCAATTCTGCGTGTTTAAATTCTTTAGTTAGCTTTAAATTTTGTTCCTATTCATTCATCAGGCTAATTTTGGTTCTAAATAATTAAATATGTTGTTGGGCGAATTTATTTTAAATTTATTCAAGATAATGTCATGAGAAAGTGAGCTAGTATTTGCAAATTATAATATAATGAAGTTAGTTGCGAGTTAGAATATTGACACTAAATCTGCTTTTGATGTGAATTGCAATATTAATACCCAATCTATTTATCTAAGTAAAACTTGTGGTAACCATGAATTTTCAGCTAGTATTCTTTCAGTATGCCAGCGCCGCCTGTAGCATCATTCTCCATCCACCGCAGCTGCAACACCCCTTGTCCCCTTTTTGCCTTGTTCTAGTTCTCTGCTTTTAGGTTTTTGTCCATTTTCTTTTTTATTTTTATTAAGTTTGATTAATTTTGGTTAATTATCTTAGTTAGATTAGTTGCTATTAGTTGATTATAGGTGGTTAAGTTAGGATGATTTTCTTTAGTTTTGATTATTGCTGAAAGTGTTTGGAGCTAATTTGCTGTCTATGATGGAATTGTTGTTTTGATGAGAAACTGTGTTGATTTTCTTTAGATATGATTTTGTTATTGTTATTCATTTTTTTATGTTTCCCATTATATGTTGTCTAATTAACATCATGCATTGAATTTTGTTGAGCTTGACCTCCGTACTTCGAAATCTCTTCCAAGTTTGGCTGTTCGTCACTCTTTTTTGTTTATTCTCCTGAGTTGAATTCTTCTTATTATTCTGTTGTTGAGCTTGGAAAGAAAAAGAATTTCTAACTTTGTCAGCACCCTGTTGCAACTTATGAATTATTTCACCTTATGTATTACTTTTCTTTTATATCTTTTATACCTTATAAAAAAATAGAAAGCATTAAGGGGTGTTTCAAAATTGTTGGATTAGCTTGTTGGATTAGCCTTTATATCCAAAATAAGATCAGTTAAAATCTTTATGGTTACTTGTTTGTTCATGTCTATATCCAGGTACTAGTGAACTCTTTTATAGCGCGCTTTGACAATGAAAGAAACTAGATAACTAAAGGTACTCCTAAAATTGCTTATGGTTTTAATACATATTCCTAGATGATTCCTATATTATTAGCATAATTTAATTTGTATATGGATCTATTTATCACATTTTACTTGTGGCATGGTTGACAAATGACAAATGTCCTATTATTTGGTTTGATAAATTTGGTTGTGCATTGGCTGAGAAATAAGTTGTGAATTGGTTGTTTTTGTTGGAACCATAGACGGTGGAAATATCCAAGTTTTAGGGGAGGTTCTTCCTAAATTTTTCTAAACATTTTGGATAAAACTTAATGTAAAAAATTATAATTAGTGTTATATCTTGTTTCTAATTTTTTGTTTCGGTTTTTCTTATTTACAGGAGTGCTGAAATGGTGACCACATGCTACATTGAGAGCTCAAGAATATTTTGATTCATAGAGACACTAATCTATGTTAGAACTTTTAACTTTTGGTTGAACTTGTGTAAGACATATAACTTGTAGAACTAATCAATGTACTCACTAATGTTATTTTGTTTTAAAACAATTTTAGCTAAATGAGGCATGTTTGAATTATGTATGTTTTTACATATTATATGAATGTAGACTTGTTTATTAACATAGTTAATATATTAGTTAATTTAAAAATAATTTAGTAAATTATGCATGTAATTTGTATTAAAAAAAATATTACAAAATAATTATTTTGTTTTTGTAACTAAAGAAAAAAAAGTTACAAAATCAAGTTACATTTTGTAACAAAATTTTATAATAGGAAAAAATAGATTGTCACCAAAAATACCTTGAAGATCAAAATTTGTTACCACGTTTGTAACGGCTTTTGGTTTTTTGTATCAGAAAAATTTGTTACAAGATATCACTTTGAATTGTAACAGTTCCGTTTTTTGTTACAAAAACTTTTTGTAACGGGACATACTGCAACGACCCCTTTTTTTGTTACAAAATTTTGATTTTCTGTAACAATTTTTTTTTACAAATATTGCTTTTTCTTGTAGTGCTAATAAAGGAAAGTCAAATGAGCTATGTCAATCCAAGTTCATAAGTCCTAGTTCTACACCAAATCAATTAGTGAGATCTAGCGTTAATGGCTCCCAATCGTCAATCACTTGGACATTAGTAACTCAAGAGTTCCTAAGTTACCTTCCCAAGCTAAGAGCATAAAATTCTACTGTAAAATTCAACTAAGCATTTTATCAAACACTTAGAAGGCATAAAAGGAAAGCATAGTAAAATTGCAAGGAATGTAAATCTACACTAAAATCCAACAAAGCATTTCATCAAACACTTGGAAGGCGTAAAAGGAAAACATAGTAAAATAGCAAGGAAAGTAAATCTACACTACTCAATTGCAAGGAATTAAATAACAACAAATCAAATCAACAATAAAGGAACATGAATAATAAATTGCATTGAAAGAGAGATAGAATAACAAAAGTGCATCAACATAAAAGTAGAGAATTACATGAATTAAATGCTAAACTAGAGAGAGAAAAGGTAGAAGAAGAAGAAATTGCAAAGGAAAAGTAAATCAAAGCATGAAATTAACCTAGATCTAAGAATTCCTAATCTAGATCTAACCTACTCCTAATTCTAGAGAGAAGAGAGAGCTTCTCTCTCTAGAAACTAACTAAAAACATGTGAAAACTAAAATAAAACTAAACTAATGACTAGGTGTGTCATCCCTCTTCAATTCTTGGGTTAAATAGCATCAGAAATGAGTTGGATTGGGCCCACAAGGCTTTAGAATTCGCTGGCCACTAATTTGCTTTTAATGAATCACGTGAAAATCGGTGCGTGCGCGCCCCCTAAACGTGATGTAACTATAGCAAATATTATATCATTTCGAAGCCCCGGATGTTAGCTTTCCAACGCAACTCGAACTGCATCATTTGGATCTCTGTAGCTCAAGTTATGGTCGATTAAGTGCGAAGGGGTCGGCTTGACAGCTTTTGCGATCCCTTCATTTCTTCATGAGTTCTCCATTTTTACATGCTTTTCCTTCATTCCCTTGATCCAATCTTTGTCTCCTAAACCTGAAATCACTTAACAAACATATCAAGGCATCTAATGGAATCAAGGTGAATTAAGATTAAACAATTAAGGGCCTAAAAAGTATGTTTTCACTCTTAAGCACAATTAAAGGAGAATTCACAAAACCATGCTATTTCATTGAATAAATGTGGGAAAAGATTATAAGACCCTCTAAATTCAACACAAGATAAACCCTACAAATGGGGTTTATCAACCTCCCCACACTTAAACCAAGCATGTTCTCATGCTTAAACCAAGAGAGAAACAAGGGGTATCAACATTTATTCAATGAAATCTAACTAAATGCAATCTACCTATATGCAACTATCTACATGAATGCAATTGCTTTGTCAAAATAAATCAATTCCCAAGAAGCATATATGCACAAGGGCTAAGGACTAGCAAGTCTAATCCACAATTAAATTGAGTTATTAAATATTTTTACAAACTTGCATGAAAAGTGATGATCATAGGTGGAAATCATGTAATTGAGCATCAAATCCTCACCGGATGTGTTTGCACTCTATCCGCTCAAGTGTTTAGGGTTGATTCACTCAATTCTCCCCTAATCATGCTTTCCAAGATTTGTTTTTCTTCTAACAATCAACATATATTTTATGCATGCATACAAGTATCATGAGGTCTTTTCATTGGTTGTAATGGGGTTAGGGTTAAGGTAGGATGCATATATGGTTAAGTGAGCTTGAAATTTGAATCTTTGATAAGCTTAGACTTCCCACCTAGCCTATGACATCCTATACAATTCAAAAGCTAACCTAACTACCCATTCTTCACTTTTTTAACATACTCATGCATTTTCTTTTCATTTCACAACACATATGCATTGATTTTATTGAGCTTTACTTGCTTTGGGGCATTTTGTCTCCTTTTTGTTTCTTTTATTTTTCTTTTTTCTTTCTTTTTCTATTCCATATTTTTTTTCTTTTTCTTTTATCTTTCTCATTTTTTTCTTTCTTTCAAACTATATACAAGAACATCAATGCATAAGGTCTATACATTTAATCAATACATGAGCATGTACCCAATTCCTAATATTTACAACAAAAATTACAAAACTACCTTTTTATTCCCCCAATGTCCCAAGTTTTCCCACACTTGAATGTTACACACACACTAGCCTAAGCTAATCAAAGATCCAAATAAGGACTTTTATTTTTTTCGCTTTAAGGCTTGTAATGTGCTAAATTAATAACAAAGTGGGTTAATTGTAGGCTCAATTTTGGCTAACAAAGGAAGATAAAAGGTAAGGCTTTTTGGGTAAGTGAGCTAAATGAAATGATGGCCTCAATCATATAAATGCATGTCTACACAAAATAATGGACATAAAGAATCAAACAAATTAAAGATTACAATCATAGAAAGAGAATAATGCACACAAGAAGGACGATAAGTGGTTATAAGATGTAACCACACCATTAGGCTCAAATCTCACTTGCTTGTGTTCTTCGCTCAAAACATGATCCACAATATATATAATTCAAGCAAGTTTAATGAAAAGTTTTCACTCAAATCAATTGGTGCACTATAGATAGAAATCTTGAAAAATCTCATTACTTTGACTAAGCTTATTGTGTATATATATGCGAAAATTAAGAAAACTCCACAAAAATCCTAAAAACCTAAAATGAAATGCAAAAGTGTTGGAATTAGAAATTTGTCACCCAAAATCGCCGATCGGTCGAACGACCTCCCCACACTTAAAAGTTTGCACTGTCCTCGGTGCATGCAAAGATGAGCAAGGGGGTATGGCGACTTTCCGGATTGCTACCTTCAGCTGGTAGACCAACCGGTTGCTGTGTGATGAGCGGATAATTTATACGCTTTTTGGCATTATTTTTACATAGTTTTTAGTATGATTTAGTTAGTTTTTAGTATATTTTTATTAGTTTTTAAATAAAAATCACATTTCTGGACTTTACTATGAGTTTGTGTGTTTTTCTATGATTTCAGGTAATTTCTGGCTGAAATTGAGGGACTTGAGCAAAAATCAGATTCAGAGGCCGAAGAAGGACTGCAGATGCGGTTGGATTCTGACCTCTCTGCACTCAAAGTGGATTTTTTGAAGCTACAGGAGTCCAAATGGTGCGATGTCAATTGTGTTGGAAAGTAGACATCCAGGGCTTTCCAGAAATATATAATAGTTCATACTTTGCCCGAGTTTAGATGACACAAACTGGTGTTCAACGCCAGCTTTCTGCCCTATTCTGGCGTTAAACGCCAAAAATAGGTTGCAATGCAGAGTTAAACGCCAGAAACAAGTTACAAACTGGCGTTCAACTCCAAGGAAGACCTCTACACGTGAAAGCTTCAATGCTCAGCCCAAGCACACACCAAGTGGGCTCGTAAGTGGATTTCTGCATCATTTACTCATTTCTGTAAACCCTAGTAACTAGTTTAGTATAAATAGGACTTTTTACTATTGTATTCAGAGTCTTTGTACCACCTTTGGAGTTCTTCTGACCACTTTTAGGGTCTTGGTTATTCTGGTTCCCCCTCTGGGGCCGAAGCCAATGAATACTATTATCACTTATGTATTTTCAACGGTGGAGTTTCTACACACCATAGATTAAGGTGTGGAGCTCTGCTGTTCCTCATGAATTAATGCAAAGTACTATTGTTTTTCTATTCAATTCGAGCCTATTTCTTCTCTAAGATATTCATTCGCACACAAGAACATGATGAATGTGATGATTATGTGACGTTCATCATCATTCTCACTTACGAATGCGTGCCTGACAAACTCTTCCGTTCTACATGCAAACAAGCTTGAATTCATATCTCTTAGCCTTCTAATCTACAATCAGAGTCTTCGTGGTATAGGCTAGAATTATTGGCGGCCATTCTTGAGATCCGAAAAGTCTAAACCTTGTCTGTGGTATTCCGAGTAGGATCTGGGAAGTGATGGATGTGACGAGCTTCAAACTCGCGAGTGCTGGGCGTAGTGACAGACGCAAAAGGATTACTGAATCCTATTCCAGCATGATCGAGAACCAACAGATGATTAGCCGTGCGGTGACAGCGCATTTGGACCATTTTCACTGAGAGGACGGGATGTAGTCATTGACAATGGTGATTCCCAACCTATAGCTTGCCATAGAAAGGAGTATGAAGGATTGGATGAAGGCAGTAGGAAAGCAGAGATTCAGAAGGAACAACGCATCTCCATACGCTTATCTGAAATTCTCACCAATGAATTACATAAGTATCTCTATCCTATTTTACATTTTATTTATATTTTAATTATTAAAACTCTATAACCATTTGAATCCGCCTGACTGAGATTTACAAGGTGACCATAGCTTGCTTCAAGCCGACAATCTCCATGGGATCGACCCTTACTCACGTAAGGTTTATTACTTGGACGACCCAGTGCACTTGCTGGTTAGTTGTGCGAGATTGTGAAGAAGAACTAAGATTAAGAACGTGCTTATTAAGTTTTTAGCGCCGTTGCCAAGAAATGAACGATCACGATTTCGTGCACCAAGTTTTTGGCGCCATTGCCGGGGATTGTTTGAGTTTGGACAACTGACGGTTCATCTTGTTGCTCAGATTAGGTAATTTTATTTTAATTTTAAGTTTTCGTTTTTACTCTTTTTTTTTGAAAAAATTTTCAAAAAAAAATATAAAATAAATTATTCTATGGCTTCAGAATTTTTAAGAATGAATTCTAGAGTTTCAAGATAACATGTTGAAGCCTGGCTGGCTGTAAAGCCATATCTAAATTCTTTTGGACTGAGGCTTCCTCTTCACATGCTTGAACTATGTATGCTGTAGCTTGGCTGGCCATTGGCCATGTCTAGTGTTTTGGACCGGAGCTTTCACTGAAAGCTTGGCTGGCTAGTAAGCCATGTCTAATTCCTGGACTGGAGCCTTAGACTAACATTGCATGACTCTTGGAATTCTCATTAGAAATTTTGAAATCCTTACTTTCCTTTTTCCAATTAATTTTCGAAAAATTTCAAAAAATTTTAATAAAATAATAAAAACCAAAAAATTTTGATGTTTCTTGTTTGAGTCTTGTGTCAATTGCATCTTTTTAATTTCATTAAAATTTTCGAAAACTCATGCATGATGTTCTTCATGATCTTCAAGTTGTTCTTGATGAATTTCTTTGTTTGATCTTTAATTTTTTCTTGTTTGGTGTCTTTTCTTATTTTTCATATGCATTTTCAATTTGTTAGTGTCTAAAGTTTGAAAATTTCTATGTTTGGTGTTTTGCGTGTTTTTCTTTTCTTAAAAATTTTCAAAAATAAGTTCTTGGTGTTCATCTTGACATTCAAAGTGTTCTTGGTGTTCATCTTGACATTCAAGGTGTTCTTGCATGCATCATGTGTTTTGATTCATAATTTTCTTGTTTTGAGTCTTTTTATTGTTTTTCTCTTTCTTCATTAAAAATTTAAAAATAAAAAAAATATCTTTTCCTTATTCACTCATAAATTTTCAAAAATTTGAGTTGACTTTTTCAAAACTTTTTAAAATTTAGTTGTTTCTTATGAGTCAAATCAAATTTTCAATTTAAAAATTCTATCTTTTTCAAATCTTTTTCAAAAATCAAATCTTTTTCATTTTTTCTTTCATAATTTCGAAATTTTCAAAATTTAATTTCAAAATCTTTTTCTTATTTCTATTTCATATTTTCAAAATTAATGCTAACAATTAATGTGATTGATTCAAAAATTTTAAGTTTGTTACTTGCCTAGTAAGAAAGGTTCAATCTTTAAATTTTAAAATCATATCTTTTTGTTTCTTGTTAGTCAAGTAATCAACTTTAATTTTCAAAATCAAATCTTTTTAAATTTCTTTTTCAAATCTTTTTCAAAATAAATTTCAATCACATCTTCTTCAAAATCAATTTCAAAATCTTTTCTAACTTCTTATCTTTTCAAAATTGATTTTCAAATCTTTTTTTTCAATTAATCTTATCTTGTTTGATTCTTATCTTTTTCAAAACTACCTAACTAATTCTCTCTCTCTCTAATTTTCGAAAATCACTAACTTCTTTTCCAAAATTCCTTTTTAATTAACTATTTGATTTAAATTTTAATTTAATTTTATTTCTCTTCTTAAATTTCGAATTTTAACTTTAATTTTAAATTAAAAACAAAAATATTTTTATTTTATTTTATTTTCGAATTCTTCCATCTCTCATCTCTTTCTAATTATTTATTTATCTACTAACACTTCTCTTCTACTCAAAAATTCGAACCCACTCTTCTCTTCTGTGTTCAAATTTTTATCTTTTCCTTCTTCTATTCCTCTCTTCTTATACTCACATAAGGAATATCTATACTGTGACATAGAGGATTCCATATTTTCTTTTCTATTCTCTTCTTTTTCATATGAGCAGGAACAAGGATAAGAACATTCTTGTTGAAGCTGATCCTGAACCTGAAAGGAATCTGAAAAGGAAGCTAAGGGAAGCTAAAGCACAACTCTCTGGAGAAAATCTGACAGAAATTTTCGAAAAAGAAGGAGACATGGCCAAAAATAATAACAATGGTGGAGATGCAAGGAAGATGCTTGGTGACTTTACTGCACCAAATTCCAACTTGCATGGAAGAAGCATCTCAATCCCTGCCATTGGAGCAAACAATTTTGAGCTAAAGCCTCAATTAGTTTCTCTGATGCAATAGAATTGCAAGTTTCATGGACTTCCATCAAAAGATTCTTTTCTGTTCTTAACTGAATTCTTGCAGATCTGTGATACTGTTAAGACCAATGGGGTTGATCCCGAGGTATACAGGATTATACTTTTCCCATTTGCTGTAAGAGACAGAGCTAGAATATGGTTGGACTCTCAACCAAAAGATAGCCTGAACTCTTGGGATAAGCTGGTCACGGCTTTTTTAGCCAAGTTTTTTCCTCCTCAAAAGCTTAGCAAGCTTAGAGTGGATGTTCAAACCTTCAAACAGAAAGAAGGTGAATCCCTCTATGAAGCTTGGGAGAGATACAAGCAACTGACCAAAAAGTATCCTTCTGACATGCTTTCAGAATGGACCATCCTGTATATATTCTATGATGGTCTGTCTGAATTATCTAAGATGTCATTGGACCATTCTGCAGGTGGATCCATTCACCTAAAGAAAACGCCTGCAGAAGCTCAGGAACTCATTGACATGGTTGCAAATAACCAGTTCATGTACACTTCTGAAAGGAATCCTGTGAGTAATGGACGCCTTAGAGGAAGAGAGTTCTTGAAATTGATACTCTGAATGCCATATTGGCTCAGAATAAAATATTGACTCAGCAAGTCAATATGATTTCTCAGAGTCTGAATGGATTGCAAACCGCATCCAACAGTACTAAAGAAGCATCTTCAGTAGAAGAAGCTTATGATCCTGAGAACCCTGAAATAGAAGAGGTGAATTACATGGGTGAACCCTATGGAAACACCTATAATCCCTCATGGAGAAATCATCCAAATTTCTCATGGAAGGATCAACAAAAGCCTCACAACAAGGCTTTAATAATGGTATAAGAAACAGGTTTAGCAATAGCAAGCCTTTTCCATCATCCACTCAGCAACAGACAGAGAATTCTGAGCAGAATCCATCTAGCTTAGCAAATATAGTCTCTGATCTATCTAAGGCCACTCTAAGTTTCATGAATGAAACAAGGTCCTCCATTAGAAATTTGGAGGCACAAGTGGGCCAGCTGAGTAAAAAAGTCACTGAAACTCCTCCTAGTACTCTCCCAAGCAATACAGAAGAGAATCCAAAAAGAGAGTGCAAGGCCATAACCTTACTTGGTGTGGCCGAACCTAGAGAGGAGGAGGAGGACGTGAATCCTAGTGAGGAAGACCTCCTGGGACGTTCACTGACTAATAAGGAGTTTCCTTTTGAGGAACCAAAGGAATCTGAGGCTTATCTAGAGACAATAGAGATTCCATTGAACCTCCTTTTACCATTTATGAGCTCTGATGACTATTCTTTCTCTGAAGAGGATGATGACATCATTGAAGAGCAGGTTGCTAAATATCTAGGAGCCATCATGAAGTTGAATTCCAGTTTATTTGGTAATGATACTTGGGAGGATGAACCCCCTTGTTCACCAATGAACTAAGTGCATTGACAAGGCAGACATTGCCTCAGAAGAAACCGGATCCCAGAAAGTTCTTTATACCTTGTACCATAGGCACCATGACCTTTGAGAAGGCTCTGTGTGACCTTGGGTCAGGGATAAACCTCATGCCACACTCTGTAATGGAGAAACTGGAAATCTTTGAGGTACAAGCTGCAAGAATCTCACTAGAGATGGCAGACAAATCAATGAAACAGGCTTATGGATTAGTAGAGGACTTGTTAGTAAAGGTTGAAGGCCTTTACATCCCTGCTGATTTCATAATCCTAGACACTAGGAAGGATGAGGATGAATCCATCATCCTTGGAAGACCCTTCCTAGCCACAACAAAAGCTATGATTGATGTGGACAGAGGAGAATTAGTCCTTCAACTGAATGAGGACAACCTTGTGTTTAATACTCAAGGATCTCCTTCTGTAACCATGGAGAGGAAGCATGAAAAGCTACTCTCACTGTAGAGTCAACCAAAGCCCCCACAGTCAAACTCTAAGTTTGGTGTTGGGAGGCCACAACCAAACTCTAAGTTTGGTGTTGAACCCCCATATTCAAACTCTAAGTTTGGTGTTGAGAGGTCCCAACAATACTCTGATCATTTGTGAGGCTCCATGAGAGCTCACTGTCAAGCTATTGACTTTAAAGAAGCGCTTGTTGGGAGACAACCCAATGTTATTTAACTATATCTATTTATTTTCCATTGCTATTTTATGTTTTCCTTAGGTTGATGATCATGTGAAGTCATAAAAACAACTGAAAAATCAAAAACAGAATGAAAAACAGCATTAAAAATAGCTCACCCTGGAGGAAGAGCTTACTGGCGTTTAAATGCCAATAAGAAGCATCAAACTGGCGTTTAACGCCAGAAAGAAGCATCAAGCTGGTGTTAAACGCCAGAAACAAGCACCAGACTGGCGTTTAACGCCAGAACAGAGCATGGAATTGGCGTTAAACGACAGAAACAAGCAGCAAGCTGGCATTTAACACCAGACATGCATTCTAAGGGCATTTTGCACGCCTAATTGGAGCAGGGATGCTAAGTCCTTGACCTCACTGGATCTGTGGACCCCACAGGATCCCCACCTAGCCCACCTCTTTTTCTCTCCTCTTCACACCTTTTTCATAACTCTCTTCCCTAAATACCCTTCACCAATCACCTCCATCCCTCTTCCCCAAAAATACCCTTAACCACTCACATCCATCCACTCTTCCCCATAAACCCCACCTACCTCCAAAATTCAAATTCTTTTCCCTCCCAAATCCAACCCTAATGGCCGAAACCTACCCTTCCCCCCACCCCTATATAAACCCCTCAACACTACTCCATTTTTACACATTACAACCATTATTACTCCCCCTTGGCCGAATACACCTTCTCCCTCCATCTCCTTCTTTTTCTTCTTCTTCTACTACTTCCTTTCTTCTTTTGCTCAGGGACGAGCAAACCTTTTAAGTTTGGTGTGGTAAAAGCATTGCTTTTTGTTTTTCCATAACCATTAATGGCACCTAAGGCCATAGAAACCTCAAAAAAGAGGAAAGGGAAGGCAATTGCTTCCACCTCTGAGTAATGGGAGATGGAGAGATTCATCTCAAAGGTCCATCAAGACCACTTCTATGAAGTTGTGGCCAAGAAAAAGGTAATTCCTGAGGTCCCTTTTAAGCTCAAAAAGAGCGAATATCCGGAGATCCGACAAGAGATTAGAAGAAGAGGATGGGAAGTTCTCTCTAATCCTATTCAACAAGTCGGGATCTTAATGGTTAAAGAGTTCTATGCAAATGCATGGATCACTAGGAACCATGATCAAAGTATGAACCCGAATCCAAAGAATTGGCTTACCATGGTTCGGGAGAAATACTTAGATTTCAGTCCGGAAAATGTAAGGTTGGCGTTCAACTTGCCAATGATGCAAGAAAACGCACGCCCCTACACTAGAAGGGTCAACTTTGATGAAAGGTTGGACCAAGTCCTCATGGACATATGTGTGGAAGGAGCTCAATGGAAAGTTGACTCAAGAGGTAAACCGGTTCAATTGAGAAGACCATACCTTAAGCCTGTAGCTAGAGGATGGTTGGAATTCATCCAATGCTCAATTATTCCTACTAGCAACCGGTCTGAAGTTACTGTAGATCAGGCCATCATGATCCATAGTATCATGATTGGGGAGGAAGTGGAAGTTCATGAGATTATACCTTAAGAACTCTACAAGGTGGCTGACAAGTCCTCCACTTTGACAAGGTTAGCCTTTCCTCACCTCATTTGTCACCTCTGCAATTCAGCTGGAATTGACATAGAGGGAGACATCCTCATTGAAGAGGACAAGCCCATCACTAAGAAAAGGATGGAGCAAACAAGAGATCATGGACCTCAACAAGAGCATGAGGAAATTCCTCACCATAAAATCCCTGAGATGCATCAAGGGATGCACTTCCCTCCACAGAACTATTGGGAGCAAATCAACACCTCCCTAGGAGAATTAAGTTCCAACATGGGACAACTAAGGATGGAACACCAAGAGCACTCCATCATTCTCCATGAGATTAGAGAAGATCAAAGAGCTATGAGGGAGGAGCAACAAAGACAAGGAAGAGACATAGAGGAGATCAAGAGAACCATTGGTTCTTCAAGAAGAGGAAGACGCCACCCTCACTAAGGTGGACCCGTTCCTTAATCTCCTTGTTCTTATTTTCCTGTTTTTCGTTTACTATGCTTTATGTTTATGTTTGTGTTTTATTACATGATTATTAGTATTTAAGTGTCTATGTCTTAAAGCTATGAATGTCCTATGAATTCATCCCCTTTCTTAAATGAAAAATGTTTTAATTACAAAAGAACAAGAAGTACATGAATTTCGAAATCACCCTTGAATTAGTTTAATTATTTTGATATGGTGACAATACTTTTTGTTTTCTGAATGAATGCTTGAACAGTGCATATGTCTTTTGAATTTGTTGTTTATGAATGTTAAATATGTTGGCTCTTGAAAGAATGATGAAAAGGAGAAATGTTATTGATAATCTAAAAAAATCATAAAATTGATTCTTGAAGCAAGAAAAAGCAGTGAATACAAAAGCTTGCAAAAAAAAAGAGAAAGAAAAAGAAAAAGCAAGCAAAAAAAGCCAAAAACTCTTTAAACCAAAAGGCAAGAGCAAAAAGCCAATAGACCTTAAAACCAAAAGACAAGGGTAAAAAGGATCCAAGGCTTTGAGCATTAATGGATAGGAGGGCCTAAAGGAATAAAATCCTGGCCTAAGCGGCTAAACCAAGCTGTCCCTAACCATGTGCTTGTGGCATGAAGGTGTCAAGCGAAAACTTAAGACTGAGCGGTTAAAGTCAAGGTCCAAAGCAAAAATAGAGTGTGCTTAAGAACCTTGGACACCTCTAATTGGGGACTCTAGCAAAGCTGAGTCACAATCTGAAAAGGTTCACCCAATTATGTGTCTGTGGCATTTATGTATCCGGTGGTAATACTGGAAAACAAAGTGCTTAGGGCTACGGCCAAGACTCATAAAGTAGCTGTGTTCAAGAATCAACATACAGAACTAGGAGAATCAATAAGACTATCTGAATTCTGAGTTCCTATAGATGCCAATCATTCTGAACTTCAAGGGATAAAGTGAGATGTCAAAACAGTTCAGAGGCAAAAAGCTACTAGTCCCGCTCATTTAATTGGAGCTAAGTTTCATTGATATTTTGGAGTTTATAGTATATTCTCTTCTTTTTATCCTATTTGATTTTCAGTTGCTTGGGGACAAGCAACAATTTAAGTTTGGTGTTGTGATGAGCGGATAATTTATACGCTTTTTGGCATTATTTTTACATAGTTTTTAGTATGATTTAGTTAGTTTTTAGTATATTTTTATTAGTTTTTAAATAAAAATCACATTTCTAGACTTTACTATGAGTTTGTGTGTTTTTCTGTGATTTCAGGTAATTTCTGGCTGAAATTGAGGGACTTGAGCAAAAATCAGATTCAGAGGCCGAAGAAGGACTGCAGATGCTGTTGGATTCTGACCTCCCTGCACTCAAAGTGGATTTTCTGGAGCTACAGGAGTCCAAATGGTGCCCTCTCAATTGCGTTGGAAAGTAGACATCCAAGGCTTTCCATAAATATATAATAGTCCATACTTTTTTCGAGTTTAAATGACGCAAAATGGTGTTCAACTCCATCTTTCTGCCCTATTCTGGCGTTAAACGCCAGAAACAGGTTGCAAAGCAGAGTTAAATGCCAGAAACAAGTTACAAACTGGCGTTCAACTCCAAGGAAGACCTCTACACATGAAAGCTTCAATGCTCAGCCCAAGCATACACCAAGTGGGTCCGGAAGTGGACTTCTGCATCATTTACTCATTTCTGTAAACCCTAGTAACTAGTTTAGTAAAAATAGGACTTTTTACTATTGTATTCAGAGTCTTTGGACCACCTTTGGAGTCCTTCTGACCACCTTTATGGTCTTGGTTATTCTGGTTTTCCCTCTGGGGCCGAAGCCAATGAACACTATTATCACTTATGTATTTTCAACGGTGGAGTTTCTACACACCATAGATTAAGGTGTGGAGCTCTGCTGTTCCTCATGAATTAATGCAAAGTACTATTGTTTTTCTATTCAATTCAAGCCTATTTCTTCTCTAAGATATTCATTCGAACACAAGAACATGATGAATGTGATGATTATGTGACGCTCATCATCATTCTCACTTATGAACGCGTGCCTGACAAACACTTCCGTTCTACATGCAAACAAGTTTGAATGCATATCTCTTAGCCTCCTGATCTACGATCAGAGTCTTCGTGGTGTAGGCTAGAATTATTGGCAGACATTCTTGAGATCCGAAAAGTCTAAACCTTGTCTGTGGTATTCCGAGTAGGATCTGGGAAGGGATGGCTGTGACGAGCTTCAAACTCGCGAGTGCTGTGCGTAGTGACAGACGCAAAAGGATTACTGAATCCTATTCCAACATGATCGAGAACCGACAGATGATTAGCCATTCGGTGACAGCGCATTTGGACCATTTTCACTGAGAGGACGGAATGTAGCCATTGACAACAGTGATGTGACAAACCCCATTTGTAGGATTTATCTTGTATTGATTTTTGGGGATTTTATCACCTTTTACCCATATTTATTCAAGAAATAGCATGGTTTTGTATATTCTCCTTTAATTGTGCTTGAATGTGAAAACATGCTTTTTAGGACTCAAAATAGCTAAATTTAATTCACCTTGATTCTATTAGATGCCTTGATATGTTTGTTAAGTGATTTAAGGTTTAGGAGGCAAAGATTGGATCAAGGGAATGAAGAAAGAAAGCATGAAAAATTGGAGAACTCATGAAGAAATGAAAGAACCGGAAAGCTGTCAAGCCGACCTCTTCGCACTTAATCGGCCATAACTTGAGCTACAGCGGTCCAAATGATGCGGTTCTAGTTAGGTTGGAAAGCTAACATCCGGGGCTTCGAAACGATATAAGATTTGCCATAGTTGCTACACGTATGGTGGCGCGCACGCGCAAAGTACGCGCACGCGCCGTTGCTACCACCTAGTTCACTTAAAGCAAAACGTGGCCAACGAATTCTAAAGCCTTGTGGGCCCAATCCAACTCATTTCTGATGCTATTTAAGCCAAGGATTGAAGGGGAATCAACATACTTTTACATACTTTTCATACTTATATGTTAGTTACCAATTAGTTGAGTTTAGCTTTGTAATTAGTTTCTAGAGAGAGAAGCTCTCACTTCTCTCTAGAATTAGGATTAGGTTTAGTTCAATAATCTTAGATCTAGATTTTAATTCATGCTTTCATCTCCTTCTATCTCTCAATTCTTTGTTGCTACATTCATCTTCTTCTATTCTTTTATTGTAATTTCCTTTGTGTTGTTCTTATATTTTGTTGTAGATCTAGTATTGTTCCTTCTACTTTGTTCCAATTCACTAAGAGGTAATTCATAATAATTGTTCTTCTTTGCTTTTCTATTGTTGATCTCTTGCCTTTGTAGTTGTAGATTCCTTTAATTCTTGCAATTAATAATGTTTACTTCTATTGCACTTTATGTGTTTGTTGAAATGTCTCTTTTAGTTTTAGTGTAGATTTTGTTCCTCTTGGCCTAGGTAGAGTAATTAGTAACACTTGAGTTATCTAATTCCTTTGTTGATTGATAATTGGAGAGATTGCTAATTGGTTTGGAGTGCACTAAAGCTAGTCTTTCCTTGGGAGTTGGCTAGGACTTGTGGCTCAAGTCAATTCATCCACTTGACTTTCCTTTATTTAGTAAGGGTTAACTAAGTGGTAGCAATGAACAATTCTCATCACAATTGAGAAGGATAACTAGGATAGGACTTCTAGTTCTCACACTTTGCCAAGAGCCTTTTATAGTTGTTAGTTTATTTTCATTGCCATTTACTTTTCATGCTTCTTATCCAAAACCCCAAAATAACTCATAACCAATAACAAGACACTTTATTGTAATTCCTAGGGAGAACGACCCGAGGTCCAATACTTCGGTTTATAAATTTTAGGGGTTTGTACTAGTGACAAACAACTTTTTGTATGAAAGGATTATTGTTTGGTTTAGGAACTATACTTTACAACGAGAATTCATTTGTGAATTTCTAAACCGTCAAAAATCCAATCGTCAAAATGGTGCCGTTGCCGGGGAATTGCAATGGTGTTATGTTATTGGTTATTGTACATATGTGAATAGTGTGAATATCTTGCTTTTTGCTTTATTTGCTAGTTGTAGAATTTTATTTCTCTTATTTTCCATTATCTTTTGATTTTTGTTTTCTCTTTCCATTATGAATTCTCATTTTGGCTATGAGTGTGATTACAACTATGTTGTAGGTGATGAGGACTATAATGGAGATGTGTATCAAGGATGGGACAATCAAAGGTGGGAAGAGCCATATGCTTATGATCAATCATCATGGCAACAACCCCCACCAATGCACTATGAGGAAGAGCCATTCTTTGATGCATATCAATCAAATGGCTATGGTGAATCTCCTTGTGACTTTCAAGAACCACCACCATATGCCTATGAGTCATATCCTCAACATGAACCTCAACCACACTCACAAGCCTATTTTCAACAAACACCTCCATATGACCATGATCCTTACCTACCATACCAACCTCCTTTTGAACCATATGAGCCATACATGGAACCACAATTCCAAGATTACTACTCCCAAGAACCACCTCAATACACACCACCACCTTACCAAGAAGAACCACCTTCCTATAATGAACTCTTTCTCCAAGACAATGAACCCTCTTATCCACCCTAATTCTCAATGGATGAAACCCTTACCCTTATACTTCAAGGGCAAGGAGAAATGCAAAGGGAGACACTAGAATTTATGGCTACCTTGACCAAGGTAGTAAGCATTTTAGCCTCCCAATGCTTGAGCACTCAAAGCACTCCCATGATCACATGTGGAGAACCAATTAAAGAGCATAGCATGAAGGAAAGATTGGAAACTCCGGTGGAAAAGGAGGAATGCTACTTTGTGTTAGAACAATTGGAGGAACCTATGACCATTGAAGAAGAGGAAGAAGTGGTTGAAGACTTAGGAGATGCGGAACTTCCATGGGAAGCTAAAATCAAAGAAAATCCCTCCAAGAAGAGTAAATTTGATGTTGAGGAAGAATGTGCACAACCTCCAAGGCATATTCTATATGAAGACTTGGAGAGAATGAAGCAAGAATTGAGTTCCCTTGGTGATGAAGATCATGCATCCAACCATCTTGGTGGTGAATCCTTTGAATTTGAAGAACCTTCTCCCAATGAGATAGAAAGCAATGTGGAGGTAGATTTCTCTCAACCTCCCATTTATGATTTGAGTGATGAGGAAGAGTTAGATGAAATTGATGAACAAAGGATTGGAAGTGAAGAAGCTTATGAAGAGGTGGAGATTAATAAGGAAGAACACAAGGGAGTAAAGCTTGCAAGCACATTGGAGATACCTCTCCCCAAGCCACCACCATCCATTCTTTCATTCAAGTGGGTAAATTCCTTATACTCAAGCTTTATTATTCCCCTTGAATATGGTTTTCTTGAGACGGATGGTCAACTTAGACATATTTGTGGCTTTAAAAGCAAAAAGGAAATGGCTAGTGGTTGGAAACATTATTCTAGGCTCATTATGGTTGCATGTTCAAAGCTTAATTGCAAGGTTTGGTGTAGAGCTAGATTGTTTGGGTCTAGGAGAATGTTTGGTCACTTTATTGAGAATCCTAAGGTCATGCCACCCAAATGGAATAATGATAATCAACTTGAAGATGGGTGTGGAAATAAGATATGGGATCCGGGAATACATGAGGATCAATTTTGGGAGCCCATGGTTTGTGAAGAACTCCATCAAGGCTTGAAGATATTAAAATTGACGAATTGAGCTTATTGGAGATTCAAGCATTGGTGGATGTTCAAGGATAGCTTCAAGCACAAGCCACCTTGAGAGGAGCTCCCCATAAGTCCAACTTGAGGACAATAAACAAAAGTGCTAGGTGGGAGACACCCCACCATGGTAATATCTTTCCTTTTTCTCTTTTGTATATATTGGTAAAATTAGTTTAAATTCATGTTTTGATTGATTTTGTTGAGTATATTTGGTAGTCTAGTAGGTTAAATAAGGTTTTATGGTATTTTGGTAGCTGTTTGGAGGTTTAGAATGCTTGGATTGGTGCAAAAACATAGAAAAAAAAAATTGTTGAAAAACAGAGCACCATCCACGCGTATGCGCACCGTGCGCGTACGCATGTATCAAGTGTTTTCGACCATCCACGCGCGTGCGCCATGTACGCGTACGCGTGGATTGCAAAATTTCATTCCTCCATACATTGACCCGAGAGTTGTGCCTCAGCTGCGCTAGCACTGTGCCTTTGGCACAAACCTATTTGCGCGCTCGCGCACATGACGCGTACGCGCCACTCTCGAAATAAGCCAACGACGCGCGCGCGCCATGCGCGCGTACGCGCAGATTTCCTTCCTTCACCACATTTCTTTTCTTCTCCGCTTTCTATTTCTTTCCTTCTCCTTTCTCCTACCCCTCATCCAACACTTCCAAACACCATTGACAACCATTTATTTTAGTTAACAAATTAGTTAGTTGGTTAGTTGATTAGTCAGTTTTAGTTTAGTTTTCATTTTATTTTCTCTCTTTTCATCATAAGTGTTGGAGTATTGACTTTGTTTACTATACATTGCTATACCCCTTATTGCCTAAATGCTATTTTAGCATGAATGTTTTTAGATAATCTTTGTTGGATTCTATGATTGAGGTTATATTTTGTTACTTGGTTTTGAGTTCTTCATGCTTACCTTTTGAAAAAATACCAAGTGATGAGAATTGTCTTCGAGCTTATAACTCTTTTGAATTGCATGGTGTAGCTAGCCACCATGTGATTTGAACCGTATTCTTTGATTAGGCAATCTCTTGATGGATAATGTTGAGCATTTACCTTAATGCATTGTATTTCATGATTATATCCATCCATATGTTTGACTTGAATGCTTTCATGCTTCTCTAATGCTTGTCTTACCTTACAAGCTTACTTAAAGCATCTCAAGCACACTAGGATAAGTGAAGTGCATGCTTCTTTTGTGACATAGCTTTTATGCTAATGTGTATTCTAAACCGCGCAATTTAGAATTCACACACTTAATATTTCTTAATGTCACACTAATTCACTCACCTCATTCTAGTGATTTACCTCATTCCAACAATGTATGCTTCCTTGCTCTTATATCTTCTCATCTTATGGTGTTATATTTTTGTTTTTCATAATGAATGCACCACAAGCAACCATGGAAGCGGAAGAAGGAACACATAGCAATCCGGAGAGTCGCCGTACCCCCTTGCTCATCTTTGAGTGCATCGAGGACGGTGCAAACTTTTAAGTGTGGGGAGGTCGTCCGATCGGTCGGCGATTTTGGGTGACAAATTTCTAATCCCAACACTTTTGCATTTCATTTTAGGATTTTAGGATTTTTACTTTCATTTTCTTATTTTTGCATATGTATACACAATAAGCTTAGTCAAAATAATGAAAATTTTCAAGATTTCTATCTATAGGGCATCTCAATTGATTTGAGTGAAAACTTTTCATAGAACTTGCTTGAATTATATATATTGTGGATCATGTTTTTGAGCTAAGAACATAAGCAAGTGAGATTTGAGCCTAACGGTGGGTGTGGTTACATCTTATAACCACTTATTTTTCCTTCTTGTGTGCATTATTCTCTTTCTATGATTGTAATCTTTGATTTGTTTGATTCTTTATGTCCATTATTTTGTGTATTCATGCATTTATATGATTGAGGCCATCATTTTATTAGCTCACTTACCCAAATAGCCGTACCTTTTATCTTCCTTTGTTAACCAAATTTGAGCCTACGCTTAACCCACTTATTCTTATTTTAGCACATTACAAGCCTTAAAGCGAAAAACAATAATTGTCCCTTAATTTGGATCTTTGATTAGCTTAGGCTAGTGTGTGTGAGTATCATTCAAGTGTGGGAACCTTGGGACATTGGGTGAATAAAAGGGTATTTTGTATTGTTATTGAAAATATTGGGAATTGGGTATATACTCATGTATTGATCAAATGTAAAACCTTATGCATTGATGCTCTTGTATATAGAAAGAAAAAAAATGAGAAAAAAAATGAAAAAGAAAAGAAAAATAATATGGAAAAGAAAAAAATAGAAAAAAAAAAGAAGAAAAAAATAATAAAAAGGGGACAAAATGCCCCAAGGCAAGGTCCAATAAAATCAATGCATAAGTGTTGTGAAATGAAAAAGAAAATGCATGAGTATGTGAAAAAGTGAAGAATGGGTAGCTAGATTAGAACTTAATTGTATAGGATGTCATAGGTTAGGTGGGAAGTTTAAGCTTATCAAAGATTCAAATTTCAAGCTCACTTGACCAAATATGCATCCTACCTTGACCCTAGCCCCATTACAACCAATGAAAAGACCTCATGATACTTGTATGCATGCATGAAATAAATGTTGATTGTTAGAAGAAAAACAAATCTTGGAAAGCATGAAATAGAGGAGAATTGAGTGAATCAACCCTAAACACTTGAGCGAATAGAGTGCAAACACATCCGGTGAGGGTTTGATGCTCGATTACATGTTTTCACCTATGATCATCATTCTTCATGCAAGTTTGTAAAAATATTTAATAACTCAATTCAATTGTGGATTGGACTTGCTAGTCCTTAGCCCTTGTGCATATATGTTTCTTGGGAATTGATTTATTTTGACCAAGAACTTGCATTCATTTAGATAGTTGCATATAGGTAGATTGCATTTAGTTAGTTTCCATTGAATAAATGCCATACCCTTACTTCATTCTTGGTTTAAGCATGAGGACATGCTTGGTTTAAGTGTGGGGAGGTTGACAAACCCCATTTGTAGGATTTATCTTGTATTGATTTTTGGGGATTTTATCACCTTTTACCCATATTTATTCAAGAAATAGCATGGTTTTGTATATTCTCCTTTAATTGTGCTTGAATGTGAAAACATGCTTTTTAGGACTCAAAATAGCTAAATTTAATTCACCTTGATTCTATTAGATGCCTTGATATGTTTGTTAAGTGATTTAAGGTTTAGGAGGCAAAGATTGGATCAAGGGAATGAAGAAAGAAAGCATGAAAAATTGGAGAACTCATGAAGAAATGAAAGAACCGGAAAGCTGTCAAGCCGACCTCTTCGCACTTAATCGGCCATAACTTGAGCTACAGAGGTCCAAATGATGCGGTTCTAGTTGGGTTGGAAAGCTAACATCCGGGGCTTCGAAACGATATAAGATTTGCCATAGTTGCTACACGTATGGTGGCGCGCACGCGCAAAGTACGCGCACGCGCCGTTGCTGCCACCTAGTTCACTTAAAGCAAAACGTGGCCAACGAATTCTAAAGCCTTGTGGGCCCAATCCAACTCATTTCTGATGCTATTTAAGCCAAGGATTGAAGGGGAATCAACATACTTTTACATACTTTTCATACTTAGATGTTAGTTACCAATTAGTTGAGTTTAGCTTTGTAATTAGTTTCTAGAGAGAGAAGCTCTCACTTCTCTCTAGAATTAGGATTAGGTTTAGTTCAATAATCTTAGATCTAGATTTTAATTCATGCTTTCATCTCCTTCTATCTCTCAATTCTTTGTTGCTACATTCATCTTCTTCTATTCTTTTATTGTAATTTCCTTTGTGTTGTTCTTATATTTTGTTGTAGATCTAGTATTGTTCCTTCTACTTTGTTCCAATTCACTAAGAGGTAATTCATAATAATTGTTCTTCTTTGCTTTTCTATTGTTGATCTCTTGCCTTTGTAGTTGTAGATTCCTTTAATTCTTGCAATTAATAATGTTTACTTCTATTGCACTTTATGTGTTTGTTGAAATGTCTCTTTTAGTTTTAGTGTAGATTTTGTTCCTCTTGGCCTAGGTAGAGTAATTAGTAACACTTGAGTTATCTAATTCCTTTGTTGATTGATAATTGGAGAGATTGCTAATTGGTTTGGAGTGCACTAAAGCTAGTCTTTCCTTGGGAGTTGGCTAGGACTTGTGGCTCAAGTCAATTCATCCACTTGACTTTCCTTTATTTAGTAAGGGTTAACTAAGTGGTAGCAATGAACAATTCTCATCACAATTGAGAAGGATAACTAGGATAGGACTTCTAGTTCTCACACTTTGCCAAGAGCCTTTTATAGTTGTTAGTTTATTTTCATTGCCATTTACTTTTCATGCTTCTTATCCAAAACCCCAAAATAACTCATAACCAATAACAAGACACTTTATTATAATTCCTAGGGAGAACGACCCGAGGTCCAATACTTCGGTTTATAAATTTTAGGGGTTTGTACTAGTGACAAACAACTTTTTGTATGAAAGGATTATTGTTTGGTTTAGGAACTATACTTTACAACGAGAATTCATTTGTGAATTTCTAAACCGTCAAAAATCCAATCGTCATGATGCCCAACATACAGCTTGCCATAGAAAGGAGTATGAAGGATTGGATGAAAGCAGTAGGAAAGCAGAGATTCAGAAGGAACAACGCATCTCCATTCGCTTATCTGAAATTCTCACCAATGAATTACATAAGTATCTCTATCCTATTTTACGTTTTATTTATCTTTTAATTATTAAAACTCTATAACCATTTGAATCCGCCTGACTGAGATTTACAAGATGACTGATGACAAGTCATCTTAGCCTAGTTTCACTAGCCTTTTTCTTTTGTTTTCAATTGATTTTATGCACTTTCTTAAGCCATAAGCAAGCCAATTGGGTAGATTTCCATGTTTCCTTTGATTTAATCAACCATGGATGAATTAATGCAATTTCATGAGATTTTATGCTATAATTGTCATATATTATGAAAGAATATCAAACTCATGATTTTAAGCAAAGCTTTGATGTGTTTGGTTGATTAATGATAGGTGAAAAGAGTTTTGAAGAAGGTTGAAGAAAGAAGGAATGGCTAGGAGCAAGAGAGAACAAAAAGTTTGAGCCAAAGTTTGCCTCAAACTTTAGCTCAAACTTTTAAAAGAGTTGAAAACATACTAGAGGAAAAAAGCTTGAGCCAAAGTTTGCCTCAAACTTTAGCTCAAACTTTTGGGAGAAAAGCTTGAGCCAACGTTTGCCTCAAACTTTTTGGCAAACGTTGGCATCACAAAACCAACACTCTGGAGGAGAAAAGCTTGCGCCAACGTTTGCCTCAAACTTTTTGGCAAACGTTGGCGCCACACTTGCACACCCTGGAGGAGAAAAGTTTGCGCCAACGTTTGCCTCAAGCTTTTTGGCAAACGTTGGCGCCACACACATTTACAAGGGGGCCAACGTTTGAGCAAAAGTTTGACCTCAAACTTTGGCTCAAACGTTGGTAGCAGCAAGCTTAAGCCATCTGGTATAAAAAGTTTGAGTAAAAGTTTGCCTCAAACTTTTACTCAAACTTTTACTCAAACTTTTATGATTTCAACCCGGTTCACAATGGATCTTTCTCCAACTCCAAGAGCAATCAACCAAGGCCTTTATCAACCCAATTCCATCAAGAACAAAGGCCCAATTCAAGGCTTGAAGACCATTTGAAGAAAGTGTATAAATAGCTTAGGATTTAAGTTTTCGGGGAGTTTTTTCCTTTTAGAGCTTTCTGTTTTAGTTTTGTTGAGTAGTTTTGGAGAGCTTTTGGTTTTGAGTTTCGGAGAGGAGAATTGAATTCTCTTCCTCTTAGTTTTCTTGTTTTCAATTTCAATTACATTTGTCTTGGATCTTGGGTTGAAGAATTAAGGAAATTCTGTCTCAATCTCACCTTGAGATCTCTCTGTCTCACTTTACTGCAACTTTTGGAAATTGAATTTGGTTTTGCTTCTTTTACTGCTTGATCATTAAATTCTCTTGCAATTGATTTCTGGATTGGATCTAGGAAGGCATTGAGATCTAGACTTGGTTATCTAGTCTCTTGGGCCCTGAGATCTGAAATTCCCTTTTTAATTCTCTGTTGAACGCTTCTTCAAGCGATTTACGTTTTCTGTTTGAGATCTACTGCAATTAAATCCATCTTTTACTTCCCTGCTTGTTGCAATTTTACTTTTCCTTGTTTAAATTCTGCAAATCCACTTCCCAATTCCCTTTACAATTCAAGCCATTTACATTTCTTGCACTTTAAGATTCTGCAATTTACATTTCTTGCGTTCTAATTTTCTGCAATTTACATTACTTGTTCTTTAAGATTCAGCTTATTTACTTTCTTTGCTCTTTAATTTTCTGCAATTGTCCTTCTCCCTTTTAATTTCATGCAATTTAGCTTCTGTCGAATACAAACCACTCAAATCAAATCTTGATTCGCTTGACTAAATCAACCACTAAACTAAAATTGCTCAATCCTTCAATCCCTGTGGGATCGACCTCACTCCCGTGAGTTTTATTACTTGATGCGACCCGGTGCACTTGCCGGTGAGTTTTGTGTGTTTGGAATTCGTTTTTAGTTTTCCGAAAATACACATCAAGTTTTTGGCACCGTTGCCGGGGATTGAAATAGATTGACAATGATTAAGTGAAGTGGAGATCTAGATCTAGCATTTTTATTTTCTGTTTCTCAAATTTTTGACTAACACACTAACTGTTTGAATTTTTTCTTAAGCTAACTAAACTTCATTCTGGCAACAGATCGAAGTGTTACTGGTGGTGTTTCTTTTGTTTTGTTTGTATGTCAGGTACAGGGAGAACCACTTCTGTTTTATCTGAAACTGACCAGAGAACTCTTAGAAGGCTAAGAAGAGCTGAAAGAGGGAAAAATATTGTTGGAGAGGAAGAATCTGAGGAAGAATATCACGAGATGGAAGGAGATCCATCTAATCCTGAAGGAGTAGCCAATAACAACAATAATCCACCACAGAGAAGAGTTTTGGCTTCCTACACAAGTGCAGATCCTAAACATTGTGGGAGTAGCATTCTTACCCCAAATGTTAATGCAAATAACTTTGAACTAAAGCCACAACTCATCACCTTGGTTCAAAACAATTGTTCCTATGGAGGAGGATCACTTGAAGACCCTAACCAACACTTATCCACCTTCTTGAGGATTTGTTACACTGTCAAAACCAATGGTGTGCACCCTGACAGTTACAAGCTACTGTTATTTCCATTTCTCTCAGAGACAAGGCCACTCAATGGTTGGAATCCTTCCCAAGAGACAGCATCAACAATTGGAATGATCTAGTAACCAAGTTCCTTGCCAAGTTTTACCCACCTCAAAGGGTTATTAGATTGAAGAGTGAAGTGCAAACATTCACACAAATGGATGCTGAACCCTTGTATGAGGCATGGGAACGATACAAAGCGCTAATCAGGAAGTGTCCACCTGGAATGTTCAGTGAGTGGGACAGATTACAGAACTTCTATGAGGGCTTGACACTAAAATCTCAAGAGGCTTTGGATTATTCAGCAGGAGGTTCTTTACAATTGATGAAAACAGCAGAGGAAGCCCAAAATCTCATTGATATGGTGGCCAACAACCAATATTTCTTTGCTCACCCAAGGCAACGCCAACCGTCACAGAGGAAGGGAGTGATGGAGTTGGAAGGAGTGGACTCAATTCTAGCTCAGAACAAAATGATGCAGCAGCAAATTCAACAACAATTTGAGCAGATGGCCAAGAGGATTGATAGTCTCCAAGTTGCAGCAGTTAACACAAGCCAACCATCATCCACATGGGGCAGAATGAGGAGAACCAAGAAGAACAACAACAAGAGCAAGTGCAGTATATGCACAACCAAGGACCAAATGAAGTGTATGGTGATACATACAATCCATCCTGGAAGAACCACCCAAACCTCAGATGGGGAGATAATCACAACCAGAACCAACAACCATGGCAGAGGAACTCAAACCAAAACACTTCAAGAAACAACCAAAACCACAACCAGCAGCAAACTAACCAAAACCCCTACAGAAAACCTCAAAACAACTACCCCAACCTCAACCATTACCAATCTAATAACCAACCCACTAACCAAAATGCCTACCATCCACCATCCACATCTCACAACCCACCACAAGTATCACCTGAATCTCAAAGACTCACCAACTTGGAAACCTTGATAGACAAAATGTGGAAACACCAGGAAATGACAACCAAGAACCATGAAGCCTCCATGAAGAGCCTAGAGAGGCAAATTGGGCAAATCTCCAAGCAAATTTCTGTTGAGAGACCTTCAAGCTCACTGCCGAGTGACACAATCCCAAATCCTAAGGAAGAATGCAAGGCGATACAATTAAGGAGTGGGAGAACATTGATGAGCAACAATGACACTACAAAGAAGCAAGCAGAAAGCAGCAAAAGACCAATAGAAGATGAAAAACAAACAAAGGCAGATGAAGCCAAGGATCAAGTTGTGATGCCAAACAAGAGCACTGAGAAACTCAAAGAAAAGAACAACCAGCCACACAATTCAAAAGAAGTGATTCAGGGACAGCAGCAAGTAGGAAAAAGCATCACACCTCCACTGCCATATCCCCAGAGATTCAGCAAAGAGACTAAGGACCAACATTTTCATAAGTTCCTTGAGACTTTCAAAAAGCTGGAAATCAATATTCCCTTTGCTGAAGCACTTGAGCAAATGCCTCTGTATGCCAAGTTTTTGAAGGAGCTTATCAACAAGAAAAGAAGTTGGAATGAGAAAGAAACCATACTGCTTATTGAGGAATGCAGGGCTTTGATTCAAAAAGGGCTTCCTCCTAAGCTTGAAGACCCAGGGAGCTTCTTGCTGCCTTGCACTGTTGGGAAATTAACCTTCACTAAGGCAATGTGCGATCTAGGAGCAAGTATTAACTTAATTCCCTCCTCTTTGGTGAAAAAGCTGCATATAGAGGAAGTTAAACCGGTCCATATGTCCTTAGAGCTGGTAGATAAGTCAATGGTATACCCCAGGGGTGTAATTGAAAACCTTCTAGTCAAGGTGGACAAATTCATATACCCTGCAGACTTTGTGGTTCTAGATTCAGATGAAGATGAAAGTGACTCCATCATACTTGGGAGACCGTTCTTAGCCACTGCTAAAGCTATCATAGACGTAGAGCAAGGAGAATTAACTCTCAGAATGCATGATAAGAGTGTCACTCTGAAAGTAGTACCAGAAGCGCAGTTCAGTGATGAAAAGAAAGACTATATGGAACTCGACAAGGAAGAATCACAGTTAAAGAAAGAAAGCAACAAGGTGATTCACAGCAACATCCCAAGGCAAAAGATTGTGCAGAATGATGAAGAAGTTCAAGAGGATATTAGAGTATTAGCCACTGAGAAGAGAGATCTCCAAAGTGAGCCTACGGCCAAAAAGGAAAGGTTAACAAAAGGAAGCAAGAAACACAGAAACAAAACAAAAAGGGGTTGGAAGAACAGGAAGATTCCAACAGAAGGGCTTTCCAAAGGTGACAAAGTGCAATTGATATATCAACAACTGGGAGCAAGCCAACAAACTGATGACTATTACACTGTCAACAATATACTCTCATTGGAGCATGCTGAAATTGAACACCAGAGAACAAAGAGGAGGATTACAGTCAGGGGAGACAAGTTGAGGCACTACAATCATCAACCACCATAAAAGAAAGCCCCAATGTCAAGCTAGTGACAATAAAAGAGCGCTCCATGGGAGGCAACCCATGATTTAAGATTTATGTCATTTTAAATTCAATAAGCTATGATCACCTGAGCATGAATTTTTTTTCTTTTCATGAACGTACTTAATGAATGCATGCATTTATTTTTTTTTGAAACATATGCTAAGACTTCTAAAGTTTGGTGTGCCTTCAAGCACACCAAACCAGTGTTACAAACATTTTCATACTATATGCTTAGTTATCCTGATGAAGCATATGACCAAACATTAAGTTTAGTGTTCTTCTTTTCATGAAAATTAAAAATCATGCACCAATGATCATACGTTGTCACTTTCTGAGATTTCACAATTGAAAAGAAATCATATTCTGTGATGAAGGCATCAATTGTGATTAACTACTAGCATCTCACATTTACCCCTTAATAAGAGACAAGTTTGGTATTCATCAAACCGTGATGCACTGATTAAGGGGCACAATTGATCCTTCATGAAAAAAAAAAGAGAGAAAAAGAAAAAATTATGATAAAAACATTTCTTATAAACATTTAACCAAGAGTGACATTGGGATTTCAAGAACACTAGTTGGAGGAAGAAACATTTTTAAACTATATAACCAAACATTAAGTTTGGTGTCCTCCAAGAAAAGTCACGGTTACAATGGATAGAAGGAATGAGAGTTCATATAGTTGTGAATAAAGGAAGCACTCTTGCCACGGGTTGATAATGTTGATCCTTGATGTCTTGTTGTGATGACTAGGTGGTCAAAGAACACTCAATGAAAGAGACAAGACAAAGGGAGAGCATAGCATGAGGACAAAATCCCATCATCACATGTCTCAAAAAGTGAATCTGCCACTCCTTGGAATGATCACGGTAGAGACAATTGAAGAAGCAAGTTTTGTTTTCATTCACTCTCACATGCACACCTTTGATTCACATAGTATCCACTTGCATCCCAGCCTTCCATTGTTCATTTAAGTAACACACCACCTTCAAGCCATGCACATAACCGAATAGTTGCACACCTCTACACTCCAACCATTCAAACTCCATTCCCATCATCACTCTTCATCATATAAGCTCAGCCTCAATCACTTTTCTTGTCAAAATCTCCAACTTTCTTCACACTCCCTTTAATCCCAAAGAGATCAACCAACCAAGTGATCATGGCCTCTACCTCAAGAACCAAACGAAGAAAAGGGAAAGATCCCATGATGGAGGAGAGTACACCTGAATATGACCGATGGAGATTTAGATCTTGGTTCCATCAATTACAACTTCAATGGATGAATGAGAAGAAGATATATCCAGAGGTTCCTTTCTTACTACCAGATGAAGGGTGCCAAGAAATGAAGGACAAGATTAGAAAGAGGAAATGGGAAGAACTCGTCTCACCTATCACTCGAGTCAATGCAAATATCATAAGAGAGTTCTATGCCAATATACCAAGACTTAACACGGGTGAAGCCCCAATGTACAAGAGTTATGTACGGGGGATGGAAGTAGACTTTAGCTCAGACGCCATCAAGAAAGTCTTGGGACTAAAATCAGTCCGCTTTAGTGAACCTGGATATCACCAAAGGGTAAATGGAGATCCGGATTATGATAGAATTTCTAGAGATATTTGTATGGAGAACTCAGAGTGGGAAGGAGATGCCAAGAACAAATACAAGTATCTGAGGAGAGGAAACCTTACCCCGGAAGCAAAGGGATGGTATGAGCTATTGAAAAGATCAATTCTGGGCACAGTAAACACCTCAGAAGTCAACAGGAAGAGAGCTGTTATGTTGCATTGCATTATTGTGGGAGGAGAGGTGAAGGTTCATGAAATCCTTGCAAAAGACATTCAAAAACTTGCAGAGAAAAACTCGGCCGGGTCTTGGTTATATGACAAACCCCAATTTGACGGTTTGTTTTGCATTGAATTTAGAACATTTTGATAACCTCTTGTCACATTTAGCCTAAGAATTAGCATGGTTTTGTTATCTCTTCCATAATTGTGCTTAAGTGTAAAAACATGCTTTTTAAGCCTTATTTTGGTGAATTCTAGTTTCTGTTTGATTCCATAAGATGCCTTGACGTGTTTGCTAGTAACCTCAGGTTGAAATAGGCTAGGCATGGATCAAAGGAAGCAAAGAAGGAAGCATACAAGTGGAGAGAAGCATAAAAAGTCAAAGAAGCAAAGTCAGCCATGCACGCGCACGCGCACAAGGCGCTCGCGCGCACATAGCAGAATCGACCAGGGACACGCACGCGTACCATGTGCGCACGCGCCGATGCTGGCACATGACCTCATTAATGCAACACGTGCCTGGCGATTTGAGAGGGTTTCTGAACCCATTTTTGGTGCCAAATTGCTAAGGGAAAGGAATAAAAGGATGAAGGATTAAGGAGAAGGCATCATTCATCATTATCACTTAGGACTTTTCATACTTAGAAGTTAGTTACCAATTAGTTTAGCCTTGTAGTTAGTTTCTAGAGAGAGAAGCTCTCTCTTCTCTCTAGGATTAGGATTAGGATTAGGTTAATCTCTCTTCTTAGATCTAGGTTTAACTCATGCTTTGATTCACTTTTCATTTACCAATTCTTAATCTTCTCCTCTTCCTCTTTCTAGTTGTGTGCTTTAATAATTGTAATTCTTCATTTTGTTTTGGATATATTGTTGTTCCTTTGTTCTCTTTCAATAATGCAATTTGAGGTAATTCATGATAATTGTGATTTCCTTGATTGTTGTTGTTAATTCTTTACATTCAATTGTAGTTAGAATTCATTCTTGTTGTGATTGACTATACTTTTCTTTTGTGCCTTCCAAGTGTTTGATGAAATGCTTGGTTGGATTTTAGTGTAGATTTTGATCCTCTTGGTCTAGGTAGAGTAATTAGTGACACTTGAGTTATCTAATTCCTTTGTTGATTGATAATTGGAAAGATTGCTAATTGATTTGAAAGCCTCTAAAGCTAGTCATTCCTTTAGGAGTTGATTAGGACTTGAGAAATCAAATTGATTCATCCACTTGACTTTCCTTTAATTAGTAAGGGTTAACTAAGTGGTAGCCATGAACAATTCTCATCACAATTGAGAAGGATAACTAGGATGAGACTTCTAGTTCTCATATCTTGCCAAGAGCTCTTTTGGCCATTAGTTTACTTTCTTGCCATTTATCTTTCATGCCTCTCATCCAAAACCCCAAAATAACTCACAACCAATAACAAGACACTTTATTGTAATTCCTAGGGAGAACGACCCGAGGTTTGAATACTTCGGTTTATAAATTTTAGGGGTTTGTACTAGTGACAAACAACTTTTTGCATGAAAGGATTAGTGATTGGTTTAGAAACTATACTTGCAACGAGATTTCATTTGTGAAATTCTAAACCGTCAAAAATCCAATCGTCAAAATGGCGCCGTTGCCGGGGATGAGCAATGGTGTTATGTTATTGGTTATTGTACATATGTAAATAGTGTAAATAGTTTGTCATTTGCTTGTTTACTAGATTTTGTTAGTTTTATTTTGTTTTTCCATAATGAATTCTCACTTTGGCTATGAGTTTGGTTCTAATTGTGTTGTAGGAAATATGAACTTCAATGATGACACTCATTATGGATGGAACCAACAAAGATGGGAGGAGCCTCAAGGAATTGATCACTCCTATTGGCAACAACCCCCGGATACTTATAGGTATAATTACCATCCTAATACATGTCAATTCAATGGCTATGGTGACTCCTTTTGTGATGATCAAGCACCACCACCATATGCTTATGATTCTTATCCTCAACATGAACCTCAACCATTCTCACAAGCCTTTCATCACCAAGCAGCACCCTATGATCCATATCCATCATATAACCAATCATCCATACCATATTTTTATGGCCATAATGAGCAAGAACCTCTAGAATCACCACAACCATATCAAGATTACTCCCAAAAACCACCTCAATACCCACCATCTCCATACCCTTACCAAGAAGAACCACCTTCCTACTATGAACCCTCTCTCCAAAATAATGAACCTTCCTACTCACCACAAGCCTCAATAGACGATTCTCTCACTTTGTTACTCCATGGACAAGAAGCCATGAAGCGGGATACACTTGAGTTTGTGACCAATTTGACCAAGGTGGTGCACACTTTAGCCCACCAATGCTTGAATACTCAAGGTACTTCCGTGACCACATGTGAAAAGTCAAAAGAAGAGCAAAGCATGAAGGAGACATTGGAAAATTCGGTGGAGAAGGAGGAGTCAAATTTCGTATTGGAGCAACTAGAGGAACCTATAATCATTGAAGAAATGGAAGAAGTGGTTGAAGATTTAGGAGATGTTGAGAGTCCAAGGGAATGTAGCCTTATGGAGCACTCTTCCAAGGAGCTTGATATAGAAGTTGAAGAAGGTGCGCAACCTCCAAGGCATATCATCGTTGGAGACTTGGAAGAGGCTTATCAAGAAATGGATTCAATCATAGATGAATTGCTCTCTACAATGGAATCCTCACCCGTTGGACATGGAGTTGAAATTATAGAAGAGTGTGCACAACCTCCCAAGGAAGATGAGAAGGGCATGGTGTATATCGAAATTGAAGAATATGAAGAGGTTGACCAAGAAATGGATTTATTCATCAATGAATTCCTATCCAAAATTGAACCACCTCCCATTAGGCAAGAAATCAAAGTTCTTGAAGACAACACCAAGCTATGTGATAAAAAGGGAAAGGTTGAAATCAAGGAAACTCGCAAAGAGGTGGAAATAAACAAAGAAGAGCACAAGGAAGTAGACCTTGCATTGTCTAAGTGTAGGGAGGTCTCCCTTCCCAAGTTACCATCCAATACAACATTTAAGTGGGTAAAATCTCTATCTCTAAGCTTTAATTTCCCACTTGAATATGGTTTGATTGAAAATAATGGACAACTTAGAGCTCTTTGTGGACTTAAAGGAAAAAGAGAATTGTGTAGTGGTTGCAAGTTAGGAATTAGGCTCATTAAGGTCAAAATTTCAAGGCATAGGAACGATGATTGGAAGAATATCACATTGCATGGGTCTCAACAGAAAGTTTGGTATGTTAAAGAGAATTCTATATGTCAACCACCCGGAAAGAAAAAGTATGAAGATCAAATCGAAGATGGGTGTGAAGATAAGATATGGGATCCCGGTTCGCTATATGAAGACCAACTATGGAGACTCATATCTTGGGTTGAACTTTGCCCAAGCTTGATGAATATGGTTGGAAATTCTGTCAATCAATTGAGGAGCAAAGATCCTTGGAGATTCAAGGATGAGTACAAACATAAGCCACCATGACAATAAGCATCTAAAATGTCCAACTTAAGGACTTAAACTAAAAGTGCTAGGTGGGAGACACCCCATCATGGTAAACTCTTTCCATTCCCTTTTAAATTTGCCTAATAAGTGATTTGAGTTACCATTGTAGGTAGATGTTTCACATAATTTGTTTGTACAATTTAATTGTTAGCTTAGTCACATGCATGTTATGTTTAGTAGTAGATGAATAATATCAAAAATTGCATTTTTGTGAATTGTATGATGGTTGAGTGAATAAGAGTTGTGAACACTAAGGGAAGCGCCCAGCAAGTTTTTCTTCCAAAAAAAAAGAGATGAAGAAAAGGGCATGGACGCGCGCGCGCAACGTGCGCGTACGCGTCCTGACGCGCATGAACCACAAGCCACATTCCAGAGAGTTGGGCCTCTCCTGGGCCAGCGTTATGCCTCCAGCCCAACTCATTCCACGCTGACGCGCGCTACATGCGTACGCGCACATACAGCTATGGGGAACTACACGCGTACGCGCACTTGCCGCGTCCGCGTCGATTCGCTGGTGCAACTTCTGGGTCAATATCCAGAGAGTTGCGCTAAATCTGGGCCAACTTTAAGCCCCCAGCTCAACTCACCTCGCGCGGACGCGCACAGGCCGCGTGCGTGCATATATGCCAAAAAGCAGGAAAACACGCGAGCGCACGCATCGCGCTTGCGCGCCCTACGATAAACTGTCAATACACGCGGATGCGCACATGCCGCGTGCGCGCAGTTCTAGTAGCGCAACCTTCAGGCCATTTTCCAGAGAGTTAGGCCTGATCTGGGCCAACTCTAAGCCCCTGGCCCAACTCCATGCACGCGTGCGCGCACGGTACGCGCACGCGTCCCTTCCTCTTTCTGCTCATCCCCGCTTAAGCGCATTGTACGCGCACGCGCAGTGTCCACATTCTCTCAATGGGCGCGGACGCGCAAGGTGCGCGCGCGCGCCAATTCAAAAATTGGGATAACCCTAGCTCGCGAAGCACTGCGCAGTCGCGCACCCCAACCCCCAACCTCATCGTCTTCTTCTCCCCTCTCACCATCACCCTTCCCCCTCCACTCAGTCTCTCCTCCCTTCGGTCGAACCACCGCGCCACCGTTCACGGCGGTGCCGCTCTGTCTCCGCTGCCCCTGCCCTATCGTAGTCCCCACTGTCCATTTTCAGTTTTTCCCGGCTCCCAGGTTCCTGCTCCATTTCTGTTAATTCTTTTCAATTTTTTCCTTTTTATTTGTTCATTCATATTCGTTCCTAGATTTGCATGTTAGTTAGCTACATTCAAATGTTGTATGTTAGGATTAGTTAGAAATACTTGCGGTTAGGTAGCTAGGACTGGATAGAGGATTCTAGGCCTGATAAGTGCTCCGTATGTGCTTACTTGCTGTTTGTCTGTTTGACTGTTGTATGCTGCTTTTGGACTGCTTTTTCTGCACTTCCTGTTGCCTGCATGCTATACCACTGCTGCTGTGCTTAATTGATGCTGCTTTCTTACTGTTTGTGCCACTCTGCTATCCGGGAACGTCCAATTTTAAGCCGAAATGCTGCCCGATTTTCAAGGAAATTAGTTTCCTTTTTGACCTTTCTTTCAGTTTTGGGAAAATTTCCGTTTCCTTTTTGACTTCCCGGATTTGCACAATCATCGTGAACATGAACCGCAATTTCTCGTTCAATTGAGCCTCTATATCATCATATCACTAACCCCCTTTTCTAACTCACTAATTTCTTTCACCATTTTAGTTACACTCACTTTTAACCCTCTTTAACAATTCTTTCATGAATATGATGATATTAGTGCCCTTTGCATATGAGGTGTTACCTTTAATGAGGATTACGGTTTTGGTTCATTTTCTTATGCTTACTTGCTCACTTTTACATATTCAATGCAACATCATGATTGCTCTTTGATAATGGTATCCTGAAAATGTCTTCTTTGTTACATGCTAAATGTTTTATATATTCTATCACAATTCTTTTCAGGATGTCGGATAAAGGCAAAGCCATAGCCACCACCTCTAAAAAGAGAAAACACTCTACCCCCTCCATTCCTTCCATCTACAAGAACTATGCTAGGAATCCATTGCAGGACGAGGATAAAGAGAATCAGCAGTTGCCTTCTACCAATCCGGGCAAATTCCCCAATCTCTACTGTGAGCTTCGGTTCTCTCGGTATCGAACCACGAAGCTGAATATTGAGAAGAAATTGCTCCTACCTAATGATGTGAGACGGCGCATTAATGGTCGGATCCTTGAGTTAGGTATTGATTTTGTTGACCGGGATTTGGGTGACATCAATATATCTTGGGTGAAGGAATTCTACTGCAATTTTTTCTGCCCGACCTTGGATTCAGTTCAGGTGAGGGGTAGAGAGATTCTGCTCACCGAGACCGCCATTGGGGAGGCCCTACATTGCCGACACATTCCACTTGACCAGTGTGCCCATCATCAGGCTGAGATAGCCATCCATACCATGACTTTTGATTATGAGGCGCTTCGGCGCGTGATTGGGATACTCGAGGCTTCATGGGTTATGGATGCGGGCAACACCAAGCCCAAGGGGATGTTGTTCACTCATTTGACTAGGGAGGCCAAGACCTGGCAGATGATCTTCGCCCACTACGTCCTGCCTACCACCCACTTTTCTGAGGTCCCCATGGAGATGCTTCTGCTGATCGGGTGTGTTATGGAAGGGAAGGATGTCTCCTTCCCTAGACTTATCCAACAGTGCATGTGGCGGGCGCATATTCGTGGCCTACTTCCGTTTCCTACCCTGGTCACCAGTATGGCAGCCCTGGCTGATGTCCCGTGGTCAGATGATGATGTGCGACCACCACCAGCTGATGCAGATGACAGGGAGATTACTATCCCCTGGGGTGTCTGGGTGCACGAGAGGCCACCTGCTAGCCGCCGCTCTCGGGCTAGGGCTGTCATCGGGACACCTTCACCACCAGCCCCTGCAGCTGGCCCATCCTCTTCTACAGCCGCAGCTCCTCCACCATCTACTGACCCTCCAGCAGCACCTGAGCCTACCTATCTCCTGGTCCAGCGTCTCTTCCGGTTCTTGGAGCGAGAGCGACACCATGTCAGACGCCGTTTGGATCGGATGGACCAGGCCCTTATCTCTCTGGGCGCCGAGCTACCTCCGCTTCCCGATTCTCCGGCCTCCGATGAGCAGGATCATCAGGAGGAGGACGCGGAGGCACCAGCTCAGCAGGATGCCCCTGACACTACAGAGCCAGCACACATGGAGGCACCACCTCAGACACAGGAGACTCAGCCAGTCCCACAGCCACAGACAGAGCCAGAGCCTATCGTTGTACCTCCCACTGATCCTCCGGTTTAGCATCGAGGACGATGCTTCATTTTAAGTGTGGGGAGGGCACCGGTAGCATTATTTGGGAACCGGTGAACTTTTTCGGCCTAGTTATCTCATTTTGCACATTTTTGTATATATTTTGATGCATTTCTAGTTTGCTTTGGATACTTTTATTGCTTATTTTGGATTTTTGATATTTTGATGCTTTTGGATGTTTTTAGATATTTTGGATGATAGATTCCATATTTTAGTTTGATTTTTCTTTATACATTTTTGCACTTTTGCATATCTCCTTTTGTATATTCTCCTTTTAGTTTGTGGTTGTGAGTAGAAATCATGTTTTAAGTGAAACTTAGTCACCCTTTTTGCATAAGAAATTGGTTTTGGGTGAAAAAGAAAAGGGTGAACTAAGAAAATTTTTGAATTTTTCAATCACAACAATGCTTAGTCAAACATTGAGGTTTTTCAAGAAGTTTAAATATAGGGCATTAACCCAATTGATTGAAAGAAAATTTTTGAAACTTGCTTGAATTTCATACCTTGTGAAGCATGTATTGAATTGAGAACACAAGCTTGTGAGACTTGAGCCTATTGATGTGGTTACATTTTATAACCACTTATTTTCCATTCTTGTGTGAAATTGTTCTCTTTCCATGATTGTGATCCTTAATTTGCTTGATTCTATATATCCGTTTATTTCTTGTGTTGATGCATTTATATGATTGAGGCCATTATTTCATTTGCCACTTACCCAAATAGCCAACCTTTTACTCTCCATTGTTAGCCAATTTTAAGCCTATGCTTAACCAACTCATTCTTATTTTAGCTCATTACAAGCCCAAGGCGGAAAACCAATGAAAGGTCCTTGTTTGGATCTTTGATTAGCCTAGGCTAGTGAGAGTGTGTATTATTCAAGTTGGTGAGGCATGGGAACATTGGATGGGATAAAAAGGGGCAATACACTTTTGTATTTAGGAATTGGGCACATATTCATGTATTAATCAAATGTAGAGACCTTATGCATTGATGTTCTTGTATTCAGTTTGAAAGAAAAAAAAAAGAGAAAAAAAAATATATATATATATAAAAGAAAAAGAAAAAAAAAATAAAATAAAAGGGGACAAAATTCCCCAAGGTGAAGTCAATAAAAAGGAATCAATGCATAGGTGTTGTGAATCAAATAAAAGAAAAAAATGCATGAGTATGTAAGAAAAAGTGAAGAATGGGTAGTTGGAATAGCTCGCATTTGTATAGGTCATTGAATAGGTTAGGTGGGAAAGTCTATGCTAATCAAAGACTCAAATCCTAGTCCACTTGACCATAAATGATCCTACCTTGACCCTAACCCCGTTACAACCTAAATGAAAGACCTCATGATGAATGTATGCACGCATTGAATAAGTATTGATTGTTAGAAGAAAATCAAATTTTGGAAAACATGATTAGAAGAGAATTGAGTGAATTAACCCTTAAACACTTGAGTGAATAGAGCGGATACACATCCGGTGAGGGTTCAAAAGTTCAATCACATGTATTCACCTATATTACCTATATTCTTGCAAGTTTGAACTCTTTTTAACAATTCAATACAATTGTGGTTTGGACTTGGTCCTTATTACTTAGCTCTTGTACTTACACATGCTCTCTTGGGAATTGATTTGTTTGAACTAAGTATTTCCAATTGCTTTAGATAATTGCATTTAGATAGGACTCATATAGTTTAATTGCATTCAATAAATGCCATACCCCTTAGTTCCTTCTTATTTTAGCATGAGGACATGCTAAGGCTTAAGTGTGGGGAGGTTGACAAACCCCAATTTGACGGTTTGTTTTGCATTGAATTTAGAACATTTTGATAACCTCTTGTCACATTTAGCCTAAGAATTAGCATGGTTTTGTTATCTCTTCCATAATTGTGCTTAAGTGTAAAAACATGCTTTTTAAGCCTTATTTTGGTGAATTCTAGTTTCTGTTTGATTCCATAAGATGCCTTGACGTGTTTGCTAGTAACCTCAGGTTGAAATAGGCTAGGCATGGATCAAAGGAAGCAAAGAAGGAAGCATACAAGTGGAGAGAAGCATAAAAAGTCAAAGAAGCAAAGTCAGCCATGCACGCGCACGCGCACAAGGCGCTCGCGCGCACATAGCAGAATCGACCAGGGACGCGCACGCGCCGATGCTGGCACATGACCTCATTAATGCAACACATGCCTGGCGATTTGAGAGGGTTTCTGAACCCATTTTTGGCGCCAAATTGCTAAGGGAAAGGAATAAAAGGATGAAGGATTAAGGAGAAGGCATCATTCATCATTATCACTTAGGACTTTTCATACTTAGAAGTTAGTTACCAATTAGTTTAGCCTTGTAGTTAGTTTCTAGAGAGAGAAGCTCTCTCTTCTCTCTAGGATTAGGATTAGGATTAGGTTAATCTCTCTTCTTAGATCTAGGTTTAACTCATGCTTTGATTCACTTTTCATTTACCAATTCTTAATCTTCTCCTCTTCCTCTTTCTAGTTGTGTGCTTTAATAATTGTAATTCTTCATTTTGTTTTGGATATATTGTTGTTCCTTTGTTCTCTTTCAATAATGCAATTTGAGGTAATTCATGATAATTGTGATTTCCTTGATTGTTGTTGTTAATTCTTTACATTCAATTGTAGTTAGAATTCATTCTTGTTGTGATTGACTATACTTTTCTTTTGTGCCTTCCAAGTGTTTGATGAAATGCTTGGTTGGATTTTAGTGTAGATTTTGATCCTCTTGGTCTAGGTAGAGTAATTAGTGACACTTGAGTTATCTAATTCCTTTGTTGATTGATAATTGGAAAGATTGCTAATTGATTTGAAAGCCTCTAAAGCTAGTCATTCCTTTAGGAGTTGATTAGGACTTGAGAAATCAAATTGATTCATCCACTTGACTTTCCTTTAATTAGTAAGGGTTAACTAAGTGGTAGCAATGAACAATTCTCATCACAATTGAGAAGGATAACTAGGATGGGACTTCTAGTTCTCATATCTTGCCAAGAGCTCTTTTGGCCATTAGTTTACTTTCTTGCCATTTATCTTTCATGCTTCTCATCCAAAACCCCAAAATAACTCACAACCAATAACAAGACACTTTATTGTAATTCCTAGGGAGAACGACCCGAGGTTTGAATACTTCGGTTTATAAATTTTAGGGGTTTGTACTAGTGACAAACAACTTTTTGCATGAAAGGATTAGTGATTGGTTTAGAAACTATACTTGCAACGAGATTTCATTTGTGAAGTTCTAAACCGTCAAAAATCCAATCGTCATTATACTACCCAAGCACCATTTTGAGGTTGTGCGCAAAAGCTAAAGTGCCAATGGAGGAAGACAACCCAACATGGTTGAACCCGGGTATGCCTATAACCATTGAAAGAATGATGATGGTTACTGAAGCGCATCAAGGCTGAAGACCTCATGGAAGAAGGCAAAGAGAAGAACCAATGGAGGAAGAAGAGTTACAAGAGGAAGAAGAGCCACAAGAGGAAGAGGAACAGCAACACAGTCCATCACACAACACTCTGGACATGACTCAGATGCAGGAAGCAATCGGAAGATTATCACAACAGTACATGAGAATTCAAGAAAGGCAAGAGGAATACCATTCACTATACATGAAAAACCAACAAGAGCAAGAAGAACGGGAGCTAAGAATGATGAACAAACAAAGTGAGTTTGAGTCAAAATTCTTCGTGATGCAAGAGGAGCATGCCTTTCAATCTCACGAATCATTTGGAAAGTTGGCACAAATGCAAGCTGAAAATTTGAGGGCTCTCAAAGAGTTCACAACCCTCCAAGATGTAAGATATGAAGTCCAAGCCGACTACAACATAAATAGTCAAATCAAACTGAACTATATTGGAGAGCATCTGCACAACATGGATCCAGCATTTCCAACTTTCGATGAATTCTTCAAAGGGAGAAGTGAGATAGAAGTAAGCAATGCTATGAAGCTTGAAGATAGAGTAGAGGAGGCGATGAATAGAGCTGGGTTCTGGCAGGATCAACAGACAACAGACATGGACACAGGGAACACCAGCAACCAAGTGTATGAAAGAAGAAAGAAAAAGCACGACAAATGAAAGGTGGACTTGCTCCTTGTTCATCACTACAAAGAAAAAAGCATGCATCTTATTTGTTTAAAATAGTCTTTGCATTATGTTTGTTTCCCTTAAAATAAGTAAGCTAGCCTAAGTGTGTGCTTGTGTGTTTACTTTCACTTAACAAAAAGCATGCTTTATCCCCTGCATCTTTAATTCAATAAAAGAAATGTTTGAATGTGAAGTGAGATAGTTCTCTGTTAGATAGAAGTACAATAAAAGTAAGTGGTGGTATGTATGTGTGATTGTATGATAGCTCACTTTTAGTGAATAAGAGAACTAGGATGTCTCCTTCTAAGTAGAAAGTGGCCTACTGTCTATAAATCTCAATCAAATAAAAGTCCTTGGTTAAAAAGAAAAACAAAAAGAGAAAAGAAAAAGCCAAAAAGTGGCAACAGAACAAAAGAAAATAAAAATAAACAAAGCTAGACACCAATAGCTTGAACCTTAGAATATATGCCTGTGGTGTCTTTGTACTAGGATCTGCTTGGATTATTAAGTTCTTTGGAGTGCATCAACACTCGGTGACTTGGGTTAACTAACCCAGGATCATCAGCTGAAAGTCCACTATCAAGAGCAACCTAACTACAAGGCATTTAGTAACCCAAAGAGGTGCTGGGCATCAATGTTTTAAGAAGGAATGTGAGCCAAGTGTCTATAGTGAATAATGTGTCAAGTATAAAGAAAGAAAAGAACTTGTTACACATGACACTGAACTAAAGCTTATAGAGAAAAACAATAGTCAAGGACAAAGGAATAATGAGAGGTCATAGCAGTGTGTTGCTTGATGCTTAAAGGAGACTCTCTAGGCCTAAAAGTCAATAAGAAGTGAGTGTTTACATATCCACATAAAACCCCATGAACTACCAATAATACTCTGCTAGCATGAACATCCTCTTCCATTTCATTCTTTCTTCTCAATAATTCTCTTCTTGCTTGGGGACAAGCAAGCTTTAAGTTTGGTGTTGTGATGACAAGTCATCTTAGCCTAGTTTCACTAGCCTTTTTCTTTTGTTTTCAATTGATTTTATGCACTTTCTTAAGCCATAAGCAAGCCAATTGGGTAGATTTCCATGTTTCCTTTGATTTAATCAACTATGGATGAATTAATACAATTTCATGAGATTTTATGCTATAATTGTCATATATTATGAAAGAATAACAAACTCATGATTTTAAGCAAAGCTTTGATGTGTTTGGTTGATTGATGATAAGTGAAAAGAGTTTTGAAGAAGGTTGAAGAAAGAAGGAATGGCTAGGAGCAGGAGAGAACAAAAAGTTTGAGCCAAAGTTTGCCTCAAACTTTAGCTCAAACTTTTAAAAGAGTTGAAAACATACCAGAGGAAAAAAGCTTGAGCCAAAGTTTGCCTCAAACTTTAGCTCAAACTTTTGGGAGAAAAGCTTGAGCCAACGTTTGCCTCAAACTTTTTGGCAAACGTTGGCATCACAAAACCAACACCCTGGAGGAGAAAAGCTTGGTTCAACGTTTGCCTCAAACTTTTTGGCAAACGTTGGCGCCACACTTGCACACCCTGGAGGAGAAAAGTTTGCGCCAACGTTTGCCTCAAGCTTTTTGGCAAACGTTGGCGCCACACACATTTACAAGGGGGCCAACGTTTGAGCAAAAGTTTGACCTCAAACTTTGGCTCAAACGTTGGTAGCAGCAAGCTTAAGCCATCTGGTATAAAAAGTTTGAGTAAAAGTTTGCCTCAAACTTTTACTCAAACTTTTACTCAAACTTTTATGATTTCAACCCGGTTCACAATGGATCTTTCTCCAACTCCAAGAGCAATCAACCAAGGCCTTTATCAACCCAATTCCATCAAGAACAAAGGCCCAATTCAAGGCTTGAAGACCATTTGAAGAAAGTGTATAAATAGCTTAGGATTTAAGTTTTCGGGGAGTTTTTTCCTTTTAGAGCTTTCCGTTTTAGTTTTGCTGAGTAGTTTTGGAGAGCTTTTGGTTTTGAATTGTTTTGAGCTTTTGAGTTTCGGAGAGGAGAATTGAATTCTCTTCCTCTTAGTTTTCTTGTTTTCAATTTCAATTACATTTGTCTTGGATCTTGGGTTGAAGAATTGAGGAAATTCTGTCTCAATCTCACCTTGAGATCTCTCTGTCTCACTTTACTGCAACTTTTGGAAATTGAATTTGGTTTTGCTTCTTTTACTGCTTGATCATTAAATTCTCTTGCAATTGATTTCTGGATTGGATCTAGGAAGGCATTGAGATCTAGACTTGGTTATCTAGTCTCTTGGGCCCTGAGATCTGAAATTCCCTTTTTATTTCTCTGTTGAACGCTTCTTCAAGTGATTTACATTTTCTGGTTGAGATCTACTGCAATTAAATCCATCTTTTACTTCCCTGCTTGTTGCAATTTTACTTTTCCTTGTTTAAATTCTGCAAATCCACTTCCCAATTCCCTTTACAATTCAAGCCATTTACATTTCTTGCACTTTAAGATTCTGCAATTTACATTTCTTGCGTTCTAAGTTTTTGCAATTTACATTACTTGTTCTTTAAGATTCAGCTTATTTACTTTCTTTGCTCTTTAATTTTCTGCAATTGTCCTTCTCCCTTTTAATTTCATGCAATTTAGCTTCTGTCGAATACAAACCACTCAAATCAAATCTTGATTTGCTTGACTAAATCAACCACTAAACTAAAATTGCTTAATCCTTCAATCCCTGTGGGATCGACCTCACTCCCGTGAGTTTTATTACTTGATGCGACCCGGTGCACTTGCCGGTGAGTTTTGTGTGTTTGGAATTCGTTTTTCGTTTTCCGAAAATACACTTCAATGACCATAGCTTGCTTCAAGCCGACAATCTCCGTGGGATCGACCCTTACTCACGTAAGGTTTTGATGAGCGGATAATTTATACGCTTTTTGGCATTGTTTTTAGTATGTTTTTAGTAGAATCTAGTTACTTTTTGGGATGTTTTTAATAGATTTTATGTTAAATTCACATTTCTGGACTTTACTATGAGTTTGTGTGTTTTTCTGTGATTTCAGGTATTTTCTGGCTGAAATTGAGGAACTTGAGCAGAAATCAGATTCAGAGGTTGAAAAAGGACTGCTGATGTTGTTGGATTCTGACCTCCCTGCACTCAAAGTGGATTTTCTGGAGCTACAGAACTCAAAATGGCGCACTTCCAATTGCGTTATAAAGTAGACATCCAGGGCTTTCCAGCAATATATAATAGTCCATACTTTGGCCAAGAATAGATGACGTAAACTGGCGTTCAACGCCAGCTTTCTACCCAAATCTGGCGTCCAGCGCCAGAAAAGGAGCCAAAACCAGAGTTGAACGCCCAAACTGGCACAAAAGCTGGCGTTCAACTCCAAGGAGGACCTCTGCACGTGCAACACTTAAAGCCCAGCCCAAGCACACACCAAGTGGGCCCCGGAAGTGGATTTATGCATCAATTACTTACTTCTGTAAACCCTAGTGACTAGTTTATTATAAATAGGACCTCTTACTATTGTATTTGACATCTTTGGATGTCTGGTTCTTAGATCAGAGTGGCTGGCCATCTCGGCCATGCCTGGACCTTTACTTATGTATTTTTAACGGTAGAGTTTCTACACTCCATAGATTAAGGTGTGGAGCTCTGCTGTTCCTCAAAGATTAATGCAAAGTACTACTGTTTTCTATTCAATTCATCTTATTTCACTTCTAAGATGTCCATTCGCACCCAAGAACATGATGAAGGTGATGATTATGTGTGACGCTCATCATCCTTCTCCCTTATGAACGCGTGCCTGACAAACACTTCTGTTCTACATGAATTAAGCTAGAATGAATATCTCTTAGATCTCCTAACCAGAATCTTCGTGGCGTAAGCTAGAATGATGGCGGCATTCAAGAGAATCCGGAAAGTCTAAACCTTGTCTGTGGTATTCCGAGTAGGATTCAATGATTGAATGACTGTGTTGAGCTCCTAACTCGCGATTGCAGGGCGTTAGTGACAGACGCAAAAGGATAGTAAATCCTATTCCAGCATGATCGAGAACCGACAGATGAATAGCCGTGCCGTGACAGGGTGCGTGAGCATATTATTCACTGAGAGGAGAAGATGAAGCCATTGACAAGGGTGATGCCTCCAGACGATTAGCCGTGCCGTGACAGGGCATTGGATCATTTTCCCGAGAGATGACCGAAAGTAGCCATTGACAGTGGTGATGTATCACATACAGCCAGCCATGGAAAGGAGTAAGACTAATTGGATGAAGATAGCAGGAAAGCAGAGGTTCAGAGGAACGAAAAGCATCTCCATTCCCTTATCTGAAATTCTCACCAATGAATTACATAAGTATCTCTATCCCTATTTTATTATATAATATTCGAAAACTCCATTATCGCTTTATATCTGCCTGACTGAGATTTACAAGGTGACCATAGCTTGCTTCATACCAACAATCTCCGTGGGATTCGACCCTTACTCACGTAAGGTATTACTTGGACGACCCAGTGCACTTGCTGGTTAGTTGTATCGAAGTTGTGACAATTATGAATTAAGATCAGAGCACCAAGCTCTGGAGCCATTACCAGGATTTGTTCGAGCCTGGAGATCACAATTTCGTGCACCAAGTTTTTGGCGCCGTTGCCGGGGATTGTTCGAGTTTGGACAACTGACGGTTCATCTTGTTGATCAGATTAGGTAATTTTCTTTTTGTTTTGTTTTCAAAAATTTTTCAAAAATCTTTCAAAAATTTTTCTTTTGTTTTCAAAAAAAAAAATAAAATAAAATAAAATAATAAAAATAATGTTTTCAAAAATAAATTATTCTATGGCTTCAAGATTTTTAAGAATGAATTCTAGTGTTTCATGAAACATGTTGAATCCTATCTGGCTGTAAAGCCATACCCAAACTGCTTTGGGATTGGTATTCAACTAATCACTCCAGTCCATGTAATTATATGCTAAAGCTTGGCTGGCTATTAAGCCATGCCTGACCCTTTGATTGGAGCTTTAGAGCATAAGATTCCTGGAATTCATATTAAAAATTTTGGAATCCTTATTTTTCTTTTTCAAAATAATTTTTCAAAAAATATAAAATAAAAATCCAAAAAAATTTAGAAAATCACAAAAATAAAAAATATTTCATGTTTCTTGTTTGAGTCTTGAGTCATATCATAAGTTTGGTGTCAATTGCATGTGCATCTTGCATTTTTCGAAAATTTCATGCATTCATAGTGTTCTTCATGATCTTCAAGTTGTTCTTTATCAGTCTTCTTGTTTGATCTTGATGTTTTCCTTGTTTTGTGTCTTTTCTTGTTTTACATGTACATTTTTTATTTATTAGAGTCTAAACATGAAAGATTTCTAAGTTTGGTGTCTTGCATGTTTTCTTTGCATTAAAAATTTTTTCAAAAATATGTTCTTGATGTTCATCATGATATTCACGGTGTTCTTGGTGTTCATCTTGACATTCATAGCATTCTTGCACACATTCATAGTTTTGATCTAAAATTGCCATGCATTGCATCATTTTTCTTGTTTTTCTCTCTCATCATAAAAATTCAAAAATCAAAAAAAAAAAATATCTTTCCCTTTTTCTCTCATCAAATTCGAAAATTTGGATTGACTTTTTCAAAAATTTTTAAAATCAAGTTGTTTCTTATGAGTCAAATCAAATTTTCAATTTGAAAATCTATTTTCAAAATTTTTTTTTCAAAAATCAAATCTTTTTCAAAATTCTTAGTTATTTTCGAAAATTCCAAAAATATTTTTCAAAAATCTTTTTCTTATTTTTATATAAAATTTTCGAAAATAACTAATCAATTAATGTTTTGATTCAAAAATTTCAAGTTTGTTACTTACTTGTTAAGAAAGATTCAAACTTTAAGTTCTAGAATCATATCTTGTGATTTCTTGTGAATCAAGTCATTAATTGTGATTTTAAAAATCAAATCTTTTTCAAAAACTAATTTCTATCATATCTTTTCAAAAATATCTTCTCATCTTATCTTTTTCAAAAATTTTATTTCAAATATCTTTTCTAACTTCCTAACTTCTTATCTTTTCAAAATTTGTTTCAACTAACTAACTAACTTTTTGTTTGTTTCTTAACTTTTTCAAAACTACCTAACTAACTCTCTCACTCTCATTTTTCGAAAATATCTTCCCCATTTTTCAAAAATTCTTTTTAATTTATTAATTATTTTAATTTTTAATTTTTAAATCTTAATTTTCGAAAAAAAAAATACTAACATTTTTCAAAAACCATTTTCAAAAATCACTAACTCCTTTTCAAAAATAATTTTCGAAAATTCCCTCCTTCTCTCTCATCTTATTCTATTTATTTATTCATCTACTAACATCTCTCCCTCACATCATCACCAAATTCGAACCCCCTCTTCTATCTGTGTTCGAATTTCTTCTTCTTTTCTTCTACTCACATAAGGGAACCTCTATACTGTGGTCAAGAGAATCTCTATTATTATTATTATTTTTCTGTGCCCTCTTCTTTGTCATATGAGCAGGAGCAAGGATAAGAACATTCTTGTGGAAGCAGATCCAGAACCTGAAAGGACTCTAAAGAGAAAATTAAGAAAAGCTAAAATACAACAATCCAGAGATAACCTTTCAGAAATTTTCGAACAGACAGAGGAGATGGCAGCCGAAAATAATAATAATGTAAGGAAGATGCTTGGTGACTTTACTGCACCTAATTCCAATTTACACAGAAGAAGCATCTCCATTCCTGCCATTGGAGCAAACAACTTTGAGCTGAAACCTCAATTAGTTTCTCTGATGCAGCAGAACTGCAAGTTTTATGGACTTCCATCTGAAGATCCTTTTCAGTTCTTAACTGAATTCTTGCAGATATGTGATACTGTTAAGACTAATGGAGTAGATCCTGAAGTCTACAGGCTCATGCTTTTCCCTTTTGCTGTAAGAGACAGAGCTAGAATATGGTTGGACTCTCAACCTAAAGATAGCCTGAACTCTTGGGATAAGCTAGTCACGGCTTTCTTAGCCAAGTACTTTCCTCCTCAAAAGCTGAGCAAGCTTAGAGCTGATGTTCAAACCTTCAGACAGAAAGAAGGTGAATCCCTCTATGAAGCTTGGGAAAGATACAAACAGTTGACCAAAAAGTGTCCTTCTGACATGCTTTCAGAATGGACCATCCTGGATATATTCTATGATGGTTTATCTGAGCTATCAAAAATGTCACTGGACACTTCTGCAGGTGGATCCATTCACCTAAAGAAAACGCCTGCAGAAGCTCAAGAACTCATTGACATGGTTGCTAATAACCAGTTCATGTACACTTCTGAAAGGAATCCTGTGAGTAATGGGACGCCTATGAAGAAGGGAGTTCTTGAAGTTGATACTCTGAATGCCATATGGGCTCAGAATAAAATATTGACTCAGCAAGTTAATATGATTTCTCAGAGTCTGCATGGAATGCAAGCTGCATCCAACAGTACTCAAGAGGCTTCTCATGAAGAAGAAGCTTATGATCCTGAGAACCCTGCAATAGCAGAGGTAAATTATTTAGGTGAACCTTATGGAAACACCTATAACTCAACATGGAGAAATCATCCAAATTTCTCATGGAAGGATCAAAAGCCCCAACAAGGCTTTAACAATGGTGGAAGAAACAGGTTTAGCAATAGCAAGCCTTTCCCATCATCCACTCAGCAACAGACAGAGAACTCTGAACAAAATGCTTCTAATTTAGCAAATCTAGTCTCTGATCTATCCAAGGCCACTGTGAGCTTCATGAATGAAACAAGATCTTCCATTAGAAATCTGGAAGCACAAGTGGGCCAGCTGAGTAAAAGGATCACTGAAATCCCTCCTAGTACTCTCCCAAGCAATACAGAAGAGAACCCAAAAGGAGAGTGCAAGGCCATTGACATAAGCGCCATGGCCGAACCTGAGAGGAGAGGAGAGGACGTGAATCCCAAGGAGGAAGACATCCTGGGACGTCCAGTGGTCAATAAGGAGCTTCCCTCTGAGGAACCAAAGGACTCTGAGGCTCATCTAGAGACCATAGAGATCCCATTGAACCTCCTTATGCCCTTCATGAGCTCTGATGAGTATTCCTCTTCTGAAGAGAATGATGATGTTACTGAAGAGCAAACTGCCAAGTTTCTTGGTGCAATCATGAAGCTGAATGCCAAATTATTTGGCATTGATGCTTGGGAAGTTGAACCTCCCTTGTTCATCAATGAACTAAGTGATCTAGATCAACTGACATTGCCTCAGAAGAAACAGGATCCTGGAAAGTTCATAATACCCTGTACCATAGGCACCATGATCTTTAAGGCTCTATGTGACCTTGGTTCAGGAATAAACCTCATGCCCCTCTCTGTAATAGAGAAACTGGGAATCTATGGGGTGCAAGCTGCCAAAATCTCATTAGAGATGGCTGACAGTTCAAGAAAACAGGCTTATGGACAAGTAGAGGACGTATTAGTAAAGGTTGAAGGCCTTTACATCCCTGCTAATTTCATAGTCCTGGATACTGGAAAGGAAGAGGATGAATCCATCATCCTAGGAAGACCTTTCCTGGCCACAGCAAGAGCTGTGATTGATGTTGACAGAGGTGAAATAGTCCTTCAATGGAATGAGAACTCCCTTGTGTTCAAAACTCAAGGATCTCCCTCTGCAACCATGGAGAGGAAGCAGAAAAAGCCTCTCTCAAAGCAGAGTCAACCCAAGCCCCCACAGTCAAACTCTAAGTTTGGTGTTGGGAGGCCACAACCAAACTCTAAGTTTGGTGTTGAACTCCCATATCCAAACTCTAAGTTTGGTGTTGGAGAGTCTCAACAAAGCTCTGCACATCTGTGAGGCTCCATGAGAGTCCACTGTCAAGCTATTGACATTAAAGAAGCGCTTGTTGGGAGGCAACCCAATTTTTATTTATCTAACTATATTTTTCTTAATTATATGTCTTTGTAGGTTCATGATCATGTGGAGTCACAAAATAAATATAAAAATTGAAAACGGAATCAAAAACAGCAGAAGAAAAATCACACCCTGGAGGAGCATCTGCCTGGCGTTCAAACGCCAGAACAGAGCATGGTTCTGGCGCTGAACGCCCAAAATGGGCAACATCCTGGCGCTGAACGCCCAGAACAAGCATGGTTCTGGCGTTCAACGCCAGAAATGGCAGCAAATGGGCGTTGAACGCCCAAAATAGGCACCAACCTGGCGCTGAACGCCCAGAGTTGTGTGCAAAGGCATTTTACATGCCTAATTTGGTGCAGGGATGTAAATGCCTTGACACCTCAGGATCTGTGGACCCCACAGGATCCCCACATACCTCCACTCACTCTCTTCTCTCTTCTCAATCATCCTCTACTCCCAATAAACACTCTTCCCTATTAACCCTTTACCACTCACATCCATACACCTACTTACCTTCAAAATTCAACATCTCTTCCCCACCCAATCCCACCCATATGGCCGAATACACACCTCCCTCCATCTCCCCCATATCTTCTTTTTCTTCTTCTATTCCTTCTTCTTTTGCTCGAGGGCGAGCAACATTCTAAGTTTGGTGTGGTAAAAAGCATAGCTTTTTTGTTTTTTCCATAACCATTGATGGCACCTAAGGCCAGAGAAGCCTCTAGAAAGAGGAAAGGGAAGACAAAAGCTTCCATCAAGGGTCTATAGCTCAGTGGTAGAACATTTGACTGCAAATCAAGAGATCCCTGAGATACCTCAGGGGATACATTTTCTTCCACACAATTATTGGAAGCAACTAAGGGTGGAACATCAAGAGCACTCCATCATCCTTCATGAAATCAGAGAAGATCTAAAAGCAATGAAGGAGGAGCAGCAAAGACAAGGAAGAGACATAGAAGAGCTCAAGGACATCACTAAGGTGGACTCATTCCTTGTTCTTACTTTCTCTGTTTTTCGTTTTCTATGTTATGTGCTTATCTATGTTTGTGTCTTCATTACATGATCATTAGTAGTAGTAACTTTGTCTTAAAGTTATGAATGTCCTATGAATCCATCGCCTCTCTTAAATAAAAATTGTTTTAATTTAAAAAAACAAGAAGTACATAAGTTTCGAATTTATCCTTGAACTTAGTTTAATTATATTGATGTGGTGACAATGCTTCTTGTTTTCTGAATGTATGCTTGAACAGTGCATATGTCTTTTGAAGTTGTTGTTTAAGAATGTTAAATATGTTGGCTCTTGAAAGAATGATGACTAGGAGACATGTTATTTGATAATCTGAAAAATCATAAAAATGATTCTTGAAGCAAGAAAAAGCAGCAAAGAACAAAGCTTGCAGAAAAAAAAAAAAAGAAAAAATAGGCGAAAAAAAAAATATAGAAAGAAAAAGCAAGCAGAAAAAGCCAAAAGCTCTTAAAACCAAGAGGCAAGAGCAAAAAGCCAATAACCCTTAAAACCAAAAGGCGAGGGCAATAAAAAGGATCCCAAGGCTTTGAGCATCAGTGGATAGGAGGGTCTAAAGGAATAAAATCCTGGTCTAAGCGGCTAAACCAAGCTGTCCCTAACCATGTGCTTGTGGCGTGTAGGTGTCAAGTGAAAACTTGACACTGAGCGGTTAAAGTCAAGGTCCAAAGCAAAAAAAGAGTGTGCTTAAGAACCCTGGACACCTCTAATTGGGGACTTTAGCAAAGCTGAGTCACAATCTGAAAAGGTTCACCCAATTATGTGTCTGTGGCATTTATGTATCCGGTGGTAATACTGGAAAACAAAGTGCTTAGGGCCACGGCCAAGACTCATAAAATAGCTGTGTTCAAGAATCATCATACTGAACTAGGAGAATCAATAACACTATCTGAACTCTGAGTTCCTATAGATGCCAATCATTCTGAACCTGAATGGATAAAGTGAGATGCCAAAACTATTCAAGAGGCAAAAAGCTATAAGTCCCGCTCATTTGATTGGAGCTATGTTTCATTGATAGTTTGGAATTTATAGTATGTTCTATTCTTTTTATCCTATTTTGATTTTCAGTTGCTTGGGGACAAGCAACAATTTAAGTTTGGTGTTGTGATGAGCGGATAATTTATACGCTTTTTGGCATTGTTTTTAGTATGTTTTTAGTAGAATCTAGTTACTTTTAGGGATGTTTTTAATAGATTTTATGTTAAATTCACATTTCTGGACTTTACTATGAGTTTGTGTGTTTTTCTGTGATTTCAGGTATTTTCTGGCTGAAATTGAGGAACTTGAGCAGAAATCAGATTCAGAGGTTGAAAAAGGACTGCTGATGCTGTTGGATTCTGACCTCCCTGCACTCAAAGTGGATTTTCTGGAGCTACAGAACTCGAAATGGCGCACTTTCAATTGCGTTGGAAATTAGACATCTAGGGCTTTCCAGAAATATATAATAGTCTATACTTTGGCCAAGAATAGACGACGTAAACTGGCGTTCAACGCCAGCTTTCTACCCAAATCTGGCGTCCAGCGCCAGAAAAGGAGCCAAAACCAGAGTTGAACGCCCAAACTGGCACAAAAGCTGGCGTTCAACTCCAAGGAGGACCTCTGCACGTGCAACACTTAAAGCCCAGCCCAAGCACACACCAAGTGGGCCCCGGAAGTGGATTTATGCATCAATTACTTACTTCTGTAAACCCTAGTGACTAGTTTATTATAAATAGGACCTCTTACTATTGTATTTGACATCTTTGGACGTCTGGTTCTTAGATCAGAGGGGCTGGCCATCTCGGCCATGCCTGGACCTTTACTTATGTATTTTTAACGGTAGAGTTTCTACACTCCATAGATTAAGGTGTGGAGCTCTGCTGTTCCTCAAAGATTAATGCAAAGTACTACTGTTTTCTATTCAATTCATCTTATTTCACTTCTAAGATGTCCATTTGCACCCAAGAACATGATGAAGGTGATGATTATGTGTGACGCTCATCATCCTTCTCCCTTATGAACGCGTGCCTGACAAACACTTCTGTTCTACATGAATTAAGCTAGAATGAATATCTCTTAGATCTCCTAACCAGAATCTTCGTGGCGTAAGCTAGAATGATGGCGGCATTCAAGAGAATCCGGAAAGTCTAAACCTTGTCTGTGGTATTCCGAGTAGGATTCAATGATTGAATGACTGTGACGAGCTCCTAACTCGCGATTGCAGGGCGTTAGTGACAGACACAAAAGGATAGTAAATCCTATTCCAGCATGATCGAGAACCGACAGATGAATAGCCGTGCCGTGACAGGGTGCGTGAGCATATTATTCACTGAGAGGATAAGATGAAGCCATTGACAAGGGTGATGCCTCCAGACGATTAGCCGTGCCGTGACAGGGCATTGGATCATTTTCCCGAGAGATGACCGAAAGTAGCCATTGACAGTGGTGATGTATCACATACAGCCAGCCATGGAAAGGAGTAAGACTGATTGGATGAAGATAGCAGGAAATCAGAGGTTCAGAGGAACGAAAAGCATCTCCATTCCCTTATCTGAAATTCTCACCAATGAATTACATAAGTATCTCTATCCCTATTTTATTATATAATATTCGAAAACTCCATTATCGCTTTATATCTGCCTGACTGAGATTTACAAGGTGACCATAGCTTGCTTCATACCAACAATCTCCGTGGGATTCGACCCTTACTCACGTAAGGTATTACTTGGACGACCCAGTGCACTTGCTGGTTAGTTGTATCGAAGTTGTGACAATTATGAATTAAGATCAGAGCACCAAGCTCTGGAGCCATTACCAGGATTTGTTCGAGCCTGGAGATCACAATTTCGTGCACCAGGTTTATTACTTGGACAACCCAATTCACTTGCTGGTTAGTTGTGCGAGATTGTGAAGAAGAACTAAGATTAAGAACGTGCGTATTAAGTTTTTAGCGCCGTTACCAAGGAATGAACGATCACGATTTCGTGCACCACTGTGCGTTCTTTCTTCTGCTTCTTTTAGTTTCATTTGTTATTTTCTTTTATTTAGTTATTTTATTATTGATGAACTCTTGTTAATTTGAATTTCTATTAATGCAATTTAATGTTTTTTTGTTTATTGTTATTTAATTGAGTTGTTACTATTATTTTCTTGCATTTGGTAGCTTTAGACATTATTATTATTGTAATTTAATATGCTTTTATTTTCATGCACACCAAGTGTTTGATAAAATGCTTGGCTTAGTTTTTGCTTAGTTTTTCCTCACTCTTGGCTTGGAATTGAGAACTTTGGTGACCTTGAGTCATTGATGTCCATTTCTGATTGATATATTAGGGTAGTTAATTAATTTGGTTTCCACTAACTCTAGTCTTTCACTAAGCTAATTAGGGAGTAGACTAGGACTTGTGGATTGAGATTAATTATGCCTATTTGACTTATCCTCGATGTTAGGGTTGACTAAGTAGGATTAACTCTTCATAATCATCATATGTTTGTGGTCAATGGCTAGGATAGGCAACTTTAACTCTCACTCCTTGCCAAGAGGTTCCTTAGCATTTGAATTTCCATTCCTTTTGATTAATTGCTTGAGTTTAGTTGCTTTTGATATTTAGTTACTGTTTGCTTATTTAATTTCTTGTCAATTACATTTCTTACCTCTTGCCATCAACCCCCATTCCCTTATAGTCAACAATTGAGTACTCTATTACAATTCTTAGGAAGAACGATCTGGGACTTAAAACTCCCAATTATTTTATTTGAATTGTGATAATTCCTTATTTTAAACTTTGATTGAGAGGATCCATTGCTGGTTTGGACTATACTTGCAACGGAAGTTATTTTGTGAATTCCGAATTGGCATAAATCCTCTCTATCAGTGACAGACCCAATGGCGGCAGCGATGGTGCATGCAATGGCAGCCTGCGATGTTGACGACAACGTGGTTGGCTTCACGGACAACGAACCTTTGACGGCAGCACTGAGCTCCCACTCTCTCTCCTCGTGTTCATCTATCTCTTCCTCTTACGTGACAACGACGACTCCTAGCCCCGCCAGCGTCGTCTTTCTCCTAGCCTCCCTCTTTCCTTCTTCATCTTCCTCGGTCACCCCTCTTCTCTCTTTCCCTTTTCTCTTTTCTTTTCTTTTCTGGCGTTGGGGGGGGGGGACTTAGGGCTAGGATTTGGTGAGGGTGAGTGTGTGTTGTGTTGTGTTAAGGTTAGAGTGGTGTAAGTAGAAATTAAGGTTTGTTATTTGGGTAAAGGGGATTTTGGGGTTTGGTAAACACTACAAGAAAAACACCCATTCAGCCACACTTTTTTAAGCTACATTATAAAATAGGCTACACTTTTCTCTTTGTTACCAATTTATAGGAAAATAGAAAACACAGTTGTGGCAACACTTGAAAAGTGTCTCCTTAGATATTATAAATATCACTTATAAAGCATAGCCTTTTTTTAATATCTATGGGTACACTTTTTTCACCAAAGAAAACACTTTTAAAGAGTAACTTATTTATTATATTTTAGGTACACTTTAAAAATACTGCCTTATGTATCTAGGGCCAAATATGCACCAACACTTAGTGAAAATTTTTCCCTTTTCACCAAATATAGTTAATTAGTAACGTGACCTGGCCTTTTCCTCTTTTCCCTTTTTCTCTTTCGCGTCATTGAGTTTCACCAAATTAGAGAAAGCTACTCTTCCTCATGCCATCACTCATCACCTTGGCCACTCATCGTCGCTCCTCTTCCCCACTCACCACTAACTACACACCACTCACGACTCGCCACTTTGCCACTAGAGAACCGTCGCAACTCTTCGTCCTTCTGCTCTCTGACCGTCGCTGCGAGCTCACCATCGGGAAGACTCTGCGCTCAGCATCGTCCTTTCTTCGCTCACCGTCATCGAGAAGGTATGTATTCACCTTCATTTGGTTCTAAAGTTTAAGAGGGCCAGGGGTTCCAATTTTAGAGTTTTGATTTGAGAAGGTATGTATTCACCTTTTTCTTATCAGCTTACATTGTTTGATTTGATAGGGGTGTTCTCAAGAACATGGCTATTATAATGGCATGTGTGTGCTTACTCTGCAAATTTGCTTCAGCTTGCATTTTGCGTACTCTGGTATGTGAATACCTTCAATTTTAGTTCTTATGATTTTCTGTTTTAAGCAGTGTGTGCGTGTGTGTGTTCAGTTGCTTGAAAATCTTCGTTCTATTCTGAAAATGAAATCATCAATTGGTGTTTTCAGCTTGTGGAATAAGCTTTGAATTCCATTGTTTATTTGATCCCTGTGGTGAATTGTGATAAGACAATTAGGAAAGCATACACTATATATAAAGGGCTAAAGGCATCTCTCTTTCCTTCTTATTTTCAAGGCAGACATCTCTCTTTTCAAAAGAAAGTATTATTAACAGGATCTACTTATTTTAATTCTAAAGGCATGTGCTCAAGCACGTTCTCTCTAGAAGTTTATGATGTGCAATAATCCCTATTCTTAAGGTGCTTCTGTCTTTATGTTAAGTTGGTTGATTAACATACTTATCAAAATAATAATTAACATATTATATAGCAACTGTAACATTAGAAATTGTAGAGATAGATTTGTAGTATCATTTCAATTCAAGTGGATAGCCAATTATGGAAAAATCAAGGTTGAGTTCATGGATTATTATTGTCCTCTCTTATGTATATCCATATGCAGTTTTTATATATTTTCAGGGGAACAAATAATTGGAGGAAACGTGCAGTTATGATAAGAGGACAAATTACTACGAAATTGCAGAAATAGATGGTGCGTGGCAGAAATTAGGCCAATTAAGAGATTGTAATATAAGAACAGCGTTGCAAGTATAGCTCTTAACAAGATGAAATCCGTCGCATCAATTTAGAAAGGTGTCACAAAAATTAGAATAAAAATACTGAGAGTATGAGTCCCAGGTCGTCTCTCAACGAGTTGCTAGAAAGGGTGCTAAGTTATTAATCAGGAGTTTTTCGAGAGTTTTGAGAGTTGAATAACAGAAAATAAACAATTGTAATTTTGTGCAATGAAAATTAAAAAGGAATTTATATTATTCAAATTAAAAAGCCTTGACTAGGGGAATGATTAATTGGAAGTTCTGTCCTTGTTGGAATTCTCTCAAGTGTAGTATAAAGAGGTTGTTATTTTCACTTAGTTAACCCTTACTAAATAAAGGAAAGTCAAGTGATTGAACTAACTCTTATTCGCAAATCCTAGTCCTCTCCCTTGGGAAGGTCTAGCATTAGTAAATATAGAATTAGCCAACAACTTCCAATTTAACTAACCACTTGAGCATTCTAACTCAAGTGTCTCCTCTTAATCAACCCCCATGTCAAGTAGGGAATCTTTTCTATTGACATGGATACCATCTTCGTTATTGGGAGTTTGGAATAGAAAAGTAACATAATAATTTAAATAAAATAGAGATTCAAAATTAATTAAAAGTAAAAGTAATCCTTTGCATTAACAATCCATGAAAATAATCTAATTACCACTCTAAACAAGAATTAAGAATATGGAATAAATAAATAAAAGAGTAAGGAAACAAACTAGAATAGTATCTTCAACGGAGGTGATGACTCTTCAATATCCAAAAGCAAAAGCAATAAAACTAATAAACTATGATGTAAACAAAACCTAGAGGTGATGCACAGAAAACTTGTCTCTCAACAAATCTCCCTTCGGCAAGTGTACCGAATTTGTTGTCAAGTAAAAACTCACAATAGAGTGAGGTCGAATCCCACAGGGATTGATTGATCAAGCAACTTTAATTAGAAGAATGTTCTAGTTGAGCGAATCCAGAATTTGGGTTGAGAGTTGCAGAAAATAAAATGGCGGGAATGTAAATAACAGAAAAGTAAATGCTAGAATTAAAGGACTGGAAGTAAATGACTGAAAATAAAATGCAGAATTGTAAATGGGAATGGGGAATTTGCTCATAAAAGTAAATGGCAGAAATTAAAGAGAATGGATAAGATCAGAGATGGGGAGTTCATTGGGCTTAGGAGATGTTGCAATTCTCCGGATCAAGTTCATTTTCATCTCTTCCTCAATCAATGCACTCATTGATCTCCTTGGCAATCTTAAGTGATTGAATTACAATTTCTTGCAATTCAATCTCTCAAATCTTGATCAATAGCTAATTCCTTGGTCAATTGCTCATGAGAAGAGATGAAGTATGGTCACTGATTATACCACATGCATTTCCCAAATCAAGTATTGAGAGGGTTATAGTCACATACCCATCCAAACCCAATTTGGTCCAGCATGAGAAAGCATTTCTAGCTTGATCTCTTCATTCCTCTTTCAAGGTTCAAAAGAGATCCAAGTTTGAATAGCTTCTCTTCCAAGATAACTACTCAATTGGATGAAGATCGAAAGCTTTCAAGTAAAATCAAGAGGGAAGATAGAAGAAGAATAATGAAAATTAGTATTGATCCATCAAATTACAACAGAGCTCCCTAACCCAATGAAAGGGGTTTAGTTGTTCATAGCTCTTGAAAATGAAAATAAAGATGGAGAATACATCATAATACTAGAATTTGCAAAGAAAGTAAAATACAGAGAGTAGTTCTCTTTTTCCAGCCTCCAGAACTTCTTCTCAATTCAAAGCTACTCCTATATATACTACTCTTCTCAGCTTCTAGTGTGATTCTTCAAGTCTTGGGCCTTTGGATCTTGAGTTTGAAGCAGTTCCTTTCTTTATTTGGGCTTGGCTTTACTTGCAGAGAGAAAGTGCGAAGTGGGCGGAGACTTTAGTTCAGGACGTTAGGGGTGTTAATATTTAGTGAGAATATAAGTTCGAGAACGTTAGTGACACTTAACATTGTCACTAACGTTCCAATGCACCCCTTTGCCTCAAATTAAAACCCACGTTAACTAGGTTAACATGGCTTTTAACGTTGCCTTGTTAACCTTCGAGAACGTTAGTGACACTCAACATTGTCACTAACGTTCCAGTGTGCCCCTTCTTGCTTCACGTTAAAGCCCACGTTAACTAGGTTAATGTGGCTTCTAACGTGGCCTTTGCCATCCTTTGAGAACGTTAATGACATTCAACATTGTCACTAACGTTCCAATGTTCCCCTAGGTCTCACGTTAGAGTCCACGTTAACTAGGTTAATGTGGCTTCTAACGTGGCCATCCTTAGCCATCCCAACGTTAGTGACAATGTTGAGTGTCACTAACGTTGGCTCATCCTTCATTCCTCATCGTTAGCTTCCACGTTAACCAAGTTAACGTGGAAGTTAACGTGACTCTTGGGGGTTGTGTGGTTGCTTCAACATTATTGACAATGTTGAGTGTCACTAACGTTGTCGACAACTCTTCATCCCTTACGTTAGTTCCCACGTTAACCAAGTTAATGTGGGAGTTAATGTGGTACTTTGCATCATAGGCCAACGTTAGTGACAATATTGAGTGTCACTAATGTTGGCTTCTCTTCCCCCCTTAACGTTAGAGGCCACGTTAACTAGGTTAACGTGGCTTCTAACGTGGCCACTTATGAGTAATTGCCAACGTTAGTGACAATGTTAAGTGTCACTAGCGTTGGCTCAACTTCTCTTCTCCACGTTAGAGTTCACGTTAACTTAGTTAACGTGACTCTCTAACGTGGGCATTGATGGCTTTTTGAGAGTGTTATTGGCAATCACTTTTCTCATTAACCTTGCAAGTTACCTCCCCTTTTCTTGCTTCCTTTTGGTCCTGAAATCAAGCAATAAAGTGCATCAAAGCTCTAGTCCAAGTCATGAGTAATGCAACGTAATATTTGTCACTAAACTTATGCAAAATCCTCATGAAATTATGTAAAATGCACAATGTATGCTTGAATCAAGGCATAGGTGAATATCTACCCAAAACTAGCTTATTTCCTAAAGAAATGCATGAAACTAACCTAAAAACAGTAAAGAAAAGGTCAGTGAAACTGGCCAAGATGCCCTGGCATCACAACACCAAACTTAAAACTTGCTTGTCCCTAAGCAAGTACTGGAACAAGAGAATGATGAATGGAATGTCCAGAGGAATGAGTCATTCTTGTGGAAGTTATGTTACTGATTTTATGGTGGTTTCATGCATAGCAACTTAGGTTCATTGCATTACTGGCTTTCAGACCTTTATCATGTCCTAAAACACCCACTTTGTTTATATCCCATGAGACTTTTATTCATTGATCCTTTTATTGTTATTTCAAGGGTTGTTTGTGTTATTTAGGCTAAGTGCTCTGTAAAGGGGCAACTCTTTAAGATAAGCTTTCAGCCAACACTCCCGAACCAGTTGGTTCAAGGTGCTAGGTGTTGAGACACCCCTAAGGACTTACTCCCTCAAGCCTATCCCCCATACATACACACCACATGCATATAGTTTGTTTATTTTCTTTTCTTGAGACCTTGGTGTCCAGCACCTCTTTGGGTTACTAAATGCTCTGTAGTGAAGGTTACTCTTGATAGTGGACTTTCAGCTAATAATCCCGAGTTAGTTAACCCAAGTTACCAGGTGATAAGGCACCCCTAAGAGCTTATTCATCCAAGTAGATCCCTCACACAGGAGCACCACAGACACTTGCCTCAAGATTAAAACCATTGATGCCTAGCCTTATTGCTTACTCTTTTTCTTTTGTTTTTCACTTCCATTGTTCTTTCCCTTTTCTCTTCTTAGGATCTTGTTATTAACTTAGTCTCATGAGTGTATCCAAAGCAAAGTATTCAGGCCATATAATTGTCATCCCAGCCTTGTGGTTGAACCAACTTAGCTAACTTATGACTACCCCAAAGATTCATGAATGCACTTCCACAATATGAACTCCACTCTGGTCTTTTAAAAACATAAACCTTCTCTTCTTCATTTGATTCAAAAGGAACAAGCATACAAGTAAGTTAAGTAAGGATGCAGTGACATTTAAACCAAAAATCATGGACCTATTCAGAAAAAAGACAGAATTTAAAAAGGGTTCAACTACGAGTAACTACAATTCAAAAGTGCATTCGGACTTCCAACTTTCAACAATTCTGAGTACAATGGAATTAGGTAACAATACAACCTTCGGGTGATGATCTCTGGTCCCCCTCTCTCTTTGTCATCACCCTAGTTTTTTGTTGCCTCGCTTCTTTGGGTGAAGGTGCACCATTTCCTTATAAGATTCCTGCAAGGTTACTGGAAGTTGCTTGTTCCCAAAGCACTTGAGATATAGTTAGCTTACATGTATGCTTGTGCCTCTTGAACTCAATTTGGTGTGTGAACACCAAACTTAGTTCTTTGCCCAGTACAAAACATTGCATATATGCAGAGACCCTCATATCTTGTTATCAACAAAGCAATGATCACCTATAGTCTAACTACATCTAAGTGGTTTCTCTTGATTGGATGGAGCTAGCAATGTTCTTTTGGAGTGGAGTGTAATTCTAACCAATGTCCTTTAGTGGAACACCAAACTTAGAACTACACTATCACTCTTGGATTGTTCTGGTGTGGAACACCAAACTTAGCTCCTTACAATACAGGGGAAACAACTTGTGATTTTTATTGAAATAAAGATGAAAGTGAAACTACCTGAGGTTGGGTTGCCTCCCAACAGAGCGCTCTTTTATCGTCGCTAGTTCGACGAGTCCTTAATTACATGAGATGGTACTTTACTCTGGGGTTTTCCCCCATGTTGCCCAGATAATGCTTGAGTCTTTGTCCATTCACTGTAAAAGTCCTCTCTGAACCTTCATCCGTGATTTCGATGTGGCCATATGGTGATACTTTTGTAACCAAGAAAGGTCCGGACCACCTTGACTTGAGTTTTCCTGGGAACAGCCTTAATTTAGAATTGTAAAGGAGTACTTGCTGCCCTTTTTCGAAACTCCTGGGTGCCAGATGTATGTCATGTTTTCTCTTTGCCTTCTCTTTATACATCTTAGTGTTTTCATAGGCTTGTGACCTGAATTCCTCCATCTCTTGCAGCTGCAAGATCCTTTTTGCACCAGCAGCAATGCTGTCAAAATTTAGTATCTTGATAGCCCAAAGAGCTTTGTGTTCCAGCTCCAGTGGTAAATGACAAGCCTTCCCATAGACTAGTTGATATGGAGACATTCCAAGTGGAGTTTTGAATGCTGTTCTGTATGCCCACAGAGCATCATCCAACTTCTTCGACCAATCCTTTCTAGATGCGCCCACAGTCTTTTCCAGGATCCTCTTCAGCTCTCTGTTGGATATCTCAGTTTCCCACTTATTTAAAGATGGTAAGGTGTGGCTACTTTGTGTTTTACCCCATATCGTAAGAGGAGAGTTTCTAGTAGTTTCTTACAAAAGTGGCTCCCTCCATCACTGATGAGGGCTCTTGGGACTCCAAACCGGCTAAAGATATTCTTCCTGAGGAAGTTCATGACTACCTTGTTATCATTAGTTAGGGTTGTAATAGCCTCTACCCACTTGGAAACATAATCCACTGCTACCAGGATGTACTTGTTTGCATATGAGGTTGGGAATGGTCCCATGAAATCAATTTCCCACACATCAAACAGTTCCAGTTCCAAGATGAAATTTTGTGGCATGGCGTTTCTTTTGGACAGGTTTCCAGATCTTTGGCATTCATTGCAACTTTTTACTAGTTCCTTGGCATCCTTGAAGAGGGTGGGCCAAAAGAATCTGCTTTGTAACACCTTTGCTGCAGTTCTGTCCCCTCCAAAGTGCCTGCCATAGCATGAACCGTGGCAGTTCCACAGGACTTCTCTCCCTTCTTCTTCCGAAACACATCTTCTAAGAATTTCCTCTGAACATTTCTTGAAGAGATATATGTCTCGTCCTAGACAAAGTATTTTGCATCATTCATGAGCTTCCTCTTTTGATGTTTATTGATCCCTGGGGGTAATGCCCCAGTTGCCTTGAAATTTGCAATATCTGCGAACCATGGTGCTTTGTGAACTGTCATCAACTGCTCATCAGGGAAGAGCTCGTTCACATTTGTATCATTTTCTCCACCTTGATCATGAGGGATTCTGGATAGGTGATCTGCCACCTTGTTCTCCACTCTTTTCTTGTCTCTGATTTCAATATCGAATTCTTGCAATAGTAAGATCCACCTTATTAGTCTTGGCTTTGATTCTTGCTTGGCAAACAAATATTTAAGTGCTGTGTGATCTGTAAAAACAATCACTTTAGCACCAATGAGGTATGATCTAAATTTGTCAAATGCAAAAACTATTGCTAGCAACTCCTTTTCAGTAGTGGTATAATTTCTTTGAGTTTCATTAAGGACTTTGCTAGCATAGTATATCACATGAACTAGGTTATCTTTCCTTTGTCCTAACACTGCCCTAACTGCAAAATCAGATGCATCGCACATCAATTCAAATGGTAGGTTCCAATCAGGTGGGGAAATGATAGGAGCAGAGGATAACCTCATTTTCAAATGTGCAAATGCTAGCATGCATGTTTCATCAAAGATGAATGGTGTATCAGATACAAGGAGATTGCTTAAGGGCTTAGCTATCTTTGAAAAATCTTTAATGAACCTTCTGTAAAAACCAGCATGCCCTAAAAAACTTCTAATTGCCTTGACATCACTGAGTGGGGGTAGTTTTTCAATAAGTTCTACTTTAGCTCTATCAACCTCAATGCCTTGGTGAGAGACCTTATGACCAAGGACTATTCCTCCTGTCACCATGAAGTGGCATTTTTCCCAATTCAAGACCAAATTGGTCTCTTGGCACCTTTTCAATACCAAGGCGAGGTGATGTAGGCAACTAGGAAAAGAATCTCCGAATACTGAGAAATTATCCATAAAAACTTCAATGAATTTTTCTATCATATCTGAAAAGATAGAAAGCATGCAGCGTTGGAAAGTTGCAGGGGCGTTACATAACCCAAATGGCATGCGCCTATAGGCAAACACTCCATAAGGACAGGTAAATGAGGTTTTCTCTTGGTCTCTTGGATCAACCACTATTTGGTTATATCCTGAATAACCGTCGAGAAAACAATAATATGCGTGCCCTGCAAGTCTTTCCAACATCTGATCCATGAATGGAAGGGGAAAATGGTCCTTTCGTGTAGCCTCATTGAGTTTCCTGTAGTCTATGCACATCCGCCATCCTGTGACGGTCCTTGTAAGTATGAGCTCGTTCTTCTCATTGGTAACCACAGTGATCCCTCCCTTCTTTGGTACAACATGTATGGGGCTAACCCAAGGGCTATCCAAAATTGGGTATATGACCCCTCCTTGCCAAAGCTTCATAACCTCTTTCTGTACCACTTCCTTCATGATTGGGTTCAGCCTTCTTTGGGATTGAATGGATGGCTTGGCGTTATCTTCCAACAGTATTTTATGCATACATATGGCTGAACTGATTCCCTTCAAGTCAGCAAGGGTCCATCCAATGGCATCCTTATGCTCCCGCAGCACCTTGAGTAGCTCGTCCTCTTGATCTTGACTGAGGGATGAATTTATGATCACTGGGTAGTTTTCATTTTCTCCTAGATATGCATATTTGAGAGTGGGTGGCAATGCTTTGAGTTCAGGTTTGGGTGCTTCTGATTTTTCGTTCCCTTCCTTTGGTGCATCTGGTATATGTATTTCTGCTGTAGCTACCTCTTCACTTGATTCAGATTCTTCCTCCACCAATCTCTCGTTCTCTTCAGGTTCATCTTCTTCAAAATTCTCCTGCACTTCATCCTCAAGTGCATCTAACCTCATGCATTCCCCCAATTGTTCCGGTGGATAACTCATGGCCTTGAACACATTGAATGTCATTTTTTCATTGTGTAATCTCAGGGTGAGGTCACCCTTCTGAACATTAATGACAGCTCCAGCAGTGGCCAAGAATGGCCTTCCCAAGATGACGGAGGTCTTGGCGTCTTCCTGCATGTCCAGCACCACAAAATCTGCTGGAAATATGAAATCTCCTACTTTTACTAGCAAATTCTCTACTATCTCGTGAAGGAATTTGAACGACCGGTCTGCCAGTTGTAGAGCCATTTTTGTTGGTTTAGCCTCCTCAATTTTCATCTTTCTCATCATAGCCACTGACATCAAATTGATGCTGGCCCCTAAGTCACAAAGACCCTTTTCTACTGTGATTTCTCCTATAATGCAAGGGATCTGAAAACTCCCAGGATCCTTCAGTTTCTGAGGTAGTTTATGCTGAATGATAGCACTGCACTCTTCAGTTAGTATCACAGTCTCATTGTTCTTCCAGCTTCTCTTCTTAGTCATTAGCTCCTTCAAAAACTTGGCATAAAGTGGCATTTGTTCTATGGCTTCAGCAAATGGTATGTTGATTTGTAGCTTCTTGAAGATTTCCAAAAACCTCAAGAACTGGTTGTCATCTTCCTTTTTCTTCAATAGCTGGGGGTATAGAGCTCTTGAGATGTTCAGTTGGGGTATCTTTTTTTCTTTCTGCAGACTTGGCGTGGGGGTTTGCACTCCATCTTGCTCTTCTCCCTTTTCATTTGAGCCTTCTTCTTGTGGCTTTTGGGGATGTTCCTTCAGTTTCTTCCCACTCCTAAGTGTGATAGCTTGACACTCCTCCCTTTTGCTTGAATGGGCATCATAGCAAAAATTGTGGTTAGGAAGCTGCTTAAACAGATAGCTGATTTGTGTTTCCAGTTTTGTGATGGCAGCATTTTGATTCTGCATGTTTGACTGCACTTCCTCTCTGAATGCTTTACTGTCTTGAATGTCTCTGCATATTCCTTCAATGAAGCTTTCGATCTTAGAGAGCTTGTCATCAATTGATGAGTGATTCGGAGCAGATGTGCTGTTTTGGTTTTGATAAGTGTGTGGAGAAGTGTTGTTGTGGGGGTGTTGAGACGTCCTCTGTGTGACTTACTGATGAGCTGCATTGTTGTTGGAGTTGTAACGTCTCTGGTCTTGGTTTTGATCTTGCTCACTTTCCCACCCAAAGTTTGGGTGGTTTCTCCATCCAGGGTTGTAAGTCTTGGAGTATGGATCATAGTTTTTCCTTGGTGAATTCCCGATGTAGTTGGCTTGCTCCTGACTCCCCTCTGCTTCTTCATTCACTCCTTCTTGGATTGTTGATGAAGATGAAATTGCTGCTACTTGGTTCCTCTCCATCTTCTTGGTGAGGTCAGCCAGCTGCTGGGTAATAAGCTTGTTTTGGGCCAACAGAGCATCTACATTGTTTAGCTCCATCACTCCTCTTATGTTCCCTCTTTCGGAAGCATAGAAGTAGTCATTTTCTGCTACTGTTTCAATAACATCTATGGCTTCCTCAATGGTCTTCTTTTTGTTCAAGGATCCTCCAGATGAATGGTCCACGGCCTTCTTTGACTCATAAGAGAGCCCTTCATAGAAAATGTGCAGCTGGACCCATTCGTTGAACATGTCAGGTGGACACCTCCTTGTTAAGTCCTTGAACCTCTCCCATGCTTCATACAGAGTCTCACCATCTTGTTGCTTGAAAGTTTGAACCTCAGCTCTCAGCCTATTGATTCGTTGAGGAGGGTAAAATCTTGCTAAGAATTTGTTCACCACATCCTCCCAAGTTGTCAAGCTCTCCCTTGGGAAAGATTCCAGCCACTTGGCTGCCTTGTCCCTGAGTGAGAAAGGAAATAAGAGCAGTCTATAGGCGTCAGGATGAACACCATTAGATTTCACTGTGTCACATATTCTCAGGAAGGTGGTCAAATGTTGATTAGGGTCTTCTTGAACACCTCCTCCAAACGAACAGTTGTTCTGAACAAGGGTGATGAGCTGTGGTTTAAGTTCAAAGTTGTTGGCATGGATTGTTAGCTTTTGGATGCTACTTCCACAATTGCCTGGGTTTGGATTGATGTAAGAGCCCAAACCTCTTCTATCCTCCCCAGCATGATTTGCTCCACCTCCTCTGCCATGGTTGTGAGTCTCTTCTTCATGATGATTTTCCATGTTTTCTTCCATGTTTGGTTTAAAGTATTCCTGAAAGTGTTCCTCCTCTTCTTCAGCACCAACTACACGTTTTTCTTTTGCCTCCCTCCTTAGTCTAAGGAAGGTTCTCTCAGGTTCAGAATCAAAGGAAGTTGAAGCCCCGCTTCTTCTCCCTGTCATACAACCAACAAGTACAAGCAAAGAAAATAGATGAAGATAGTATTTGTGTCAGAATTACTGTTAGTTGTGGGTGATGCAATATATCAAACAGTTAGTGGGTTAGCAAACAGAATTAAAAATAACAAAGAAAAACAAAAGAGTAGAGGGGGAAGGGAAGAAGTTTAACTAAAACAAAAAGTAAATTACTCAAACAGAAAAATGAAATTCACAAAATAAAAATGCTCAATCTAGTGATCTTCCAATTTAATCATTGTTGATGCACAATCAATCCCCGGCAACGGCGCCATAAACTTGATGCACGGAAAACTTGTCTCTCAACAAATCTCCCTTCGGCAAGTGTACCGAATTTGTCGTCAAGTAAAAACTCACAATAGAGTGAGGTCGAATCCCACAGGGATTGATTGATCAAGCAACTTTAATTAGAAGAATGTTCTAGTTGAGCGAATCCAGAATTTGGGTTGAGAATTGCAGAAAATAAAAAAGTGGGAATGTAAATAACAGAAAAGTAAATGCTAGAATTAAAGGACTGGAAGTAAATGACTGAAAATAAAATGCAGAATTGTAAATGGGAATGGGGGATTTGCTCATAAAATTAAATGGCAGAAATTAAAGAGAATAGGTAAGATCAGAGATGGGGAGTTCATTAAGCTTAGGAGATGTTGCAATTCTCCGAATCAAGTTCATTTTCATCTCTTCCTCAATCAATGCACTCATTGATCTCCTTGGCAATCTTAAGTGATTGAATTACAATTTCTTGCAATTCAATCTCTCAAATCTTGATCAATAGCCAATTCCTAGGTCAATTGCTCATGAGAAGAGATGAAGTATGGTCACTGATTATACCACATGCATTTCCCAAATCAAGTATTGAGAGGGTTATAGTCACATACCCATCCAAACCCAATTTGGTCCAGCATGAGAAAGCATTTCTAGCTTGATCTCCTCATTCCTCTTTCAAGGTTCAAAAGAGATCCAAGTTTGAATAGCTTCTCTTCCAAGATAACTACTCAATTGGATGAAGATCGAAAGCTTTCAAGTAAAATCAAGAGGGAAGATAGAAAAAGAATAATGAAAATTAGTATTGATCCATCAAATTACAACAGAGCTCCCTAACCCAATGAAAGGGGTTTAGTTGTTCATAGCTCTTGAAAATGAAAATAAAGATGGAGAATACATCATAATACTAGAATTTGCAAAGAAAGTAAAATACAGAGAGTAGTTCTCTTTTTCCAGCCTCCAGAACTTCTTCTCAATTCAAAGCTACTCCTATATATACTACTCTTCTCAGCTTCTAGTGTGATTCTTCAAGTCTTGGGCCTTTGGATCTTGAGTTTGAAGCACTTCCTTTCTTTATTTGGGCTTGGCTTTACTTGCAGAGAGAAAGTGCGAAGTGGGCAGAGACTTTAGTTCAGGACGTTAGGGGTGTTAATATTTAGTGAGAATATAAGTTCGAGAACGTTAGTGACACTTAACATTGTCACTAACGTTCCAATGCACCCCTTTGCCTCAAATTAAAACCCACGTTAACTAGGTTAACATGGCTTTTAACGTTGCCTTGTTAACCTTCGAGAACGTTAGTGATACTCAACATTGTCACTAACGTTCCAGTGTGCCCCTTCTTGCTTCACGTTAAAGCCCACGTTAACTAGGTTAATGTGGCTTCTAACGTGGCCACTTATGAGTAATTGCCAACGTTAGTGACAATGTTAAGTGTCACTAACGTTGGCTCAACTTTTGTTCTCCATGTTAGAGTTCACGTTAACTTAGTTAACGTGACTCTCTAACGTGGGCATTGATGGCTTTTTGAGAGTGTTATTGGCAATCACTTTTCTCATTAACCTTGCAAGTTACCTCCTCTTTTCTTGCTTCCTTTTGGTCCTGAAATCAAGCAATAAAGTGTATCAAAGCTCTAGTCCAAGTCATGAATAATGCAACACAATATTTGTCACTAAACTTATGCAAAATCCTCATGAAATTATGTAAAATGCACAATGTATGCTTGAATCAAGGCATAGGTGAATATCTACCCAAAACTAGCTTATTTCCTAAAGAAATGCATGAGACTAACCTAAAATCAGTAAAGAAAAGGTCAGTGAAACTGGCCAAGATGTCCTGGCATCAAGAGGAAGAGTAATTTCTCTCTAGATTCAGATCTAAAACCTAAAAAACTATCCTAATGAGAATGTGTGAATGTGTGTTGAGTCTCTGCATGTTCCCTGGCTTTAGTCTATGTTTCTGGGCCAAAAACTTGGTCAAAACGCGGCCCGAAATCGCCCCTAGCATTTTCTGTTAATTCTGCAGATCCCGCATGTCACGCGTACGCGTCATCCACGCGTGCGCGTCATTTGGTGAATTTCCTTGTCATGCGTACGCGTTGTCCACGCATGCGCGTCTTTTGTGCAGACTCCAATCAATGCGTACGCGTCAGGCATGCGCACGCGTCGCTGTAATTTTCTCCATGTCGCACGCACGCGTAAGCCATGCGTGCGCGTCGATGCTCGCTGGTCATCTCCTTAGTTTCTTGTGTTCCTTCCATTTTTGCAAGCTTCCTCTCCATTTTCTAAGCCATTCCTGCCCTATAAAGCCTGCAACACTTAACACACGGATCACAGCATCGAATGGTATAAAGGAGAATTAAAATATACAAATTCAAGATCTCTAGGAAGCAAGTTTTCAACCATAGAATAAAACTAGGAAGGGAAATGTAATACCATGCAAATCATATGAATAAGTGGGTGAAGACTTTATGAAACCACTCAATTAAACACAAGATAAACCATAAAATAGTGGTTTATCAACCTCCCCACACTTAAACATTAGCATGTCCTCATGAAAGCAGGGAATCATAGACAAAAATAAGTTCTTCAAGACAAAAATAACTCAAATTCCACTAATTCAAATTATACAGTAAAAATAAGTAAACTTGTAAGAAGACAACTCATGAAAGCAGGGAATCATAGAATCAAGCACTGAACCCTCAGTGATAGTATATGTGCACTCTAATCACTCAAATGTATAGGGTAATCACTCTACTCTTCTTTAATCATGCTTTCTAAACTTTGTTCTTCACCTAACCAATCAACAAGTATTTAATGTCCCAATGCAAACATCATGAGGTCTTTTCAAGGTTGTAATGGGGCCAAGGTAAAGGTGAGGGTATATATATGGCTAAGTGAGCTATAAATTGAATCCTTGACTAACCTAAGATCTTACCTATACATACACTCTATATTCTTTTTAAATTCATGCCTAGCTACCCAAAATTTTCACTTTTACATATTTTACATACTCATGCATCAACTTTTCTCTTAACTTGTATCACATATGCATTGATTTTTCATTAAATTCAACATCGCGGTAATTTTGTCCCTTTATTCATTTATTTAATTACTTAATTACTTGAATATTTTTGGATTTTTTTTAAAGTAAAAGTAAACATAACTTTTATCAATGCACATGGATTTATAATTTTTCTAGTTTCACATGAGTAGGTACCCAAATTCTCAATATTTCATCACGGTAAAAACATAATACATTCCCTTGTTAACCCATATTCCCACAGTTTTCCCATACTTAATTGATACACAATCTCTATCTTAAGCTAACCAAAGATTCAATTCGGGGTATTACTTGTTTTTCTGCTTAAGGCTAGTGATGTGGTATAATATAGAACAAATGGGATTTAAAAGGCTCAAAGTGGCTAACAAAGGTGAATGGAAGGGTAGGCTATTTGGGATAAGTGAGTTAATAATCAAATAATGGCCTCAATCATATGCATGCATATAACACATTAAACATTGGACATTGATGAGCGGATAATTTATACACTTTTTGGCATTATTTTTAGGTAGTTTTTAGTAGGATCTAGCTACTTTTTGGTATATTTTTATTAGTTTTTAAACAAAATTCACATTTCTGGACTTTACTATGAGTTTGTGTGTTTTTCTGTGATTTTAGGTATTTTCTGGCTGAAATTGAGGGACCTGAGCAAAAATCTGATTCAGAGGCTGATAAAGGACTGCAGATGCTGTTGGATTCTGACCTCCCTGCACTCGAAATAGATTTTCTAGAGATACAGAAGCCTAATTGGCGTGCTCTCAATTGCGTTGGAAAGTAGATATCCTGGGCTTTCCAGCAATATATAATAGTTCATGCTTTGCCCGAGATTTGGTAGCGCAAATTGGCGTTTAAATGCCAGCTCCTTACCCTTTTCTGGCGTTAAACGCCAGAACTGGCATAAAAGTTGGAGTTAAACACCCAAACTGGCACAAAAGCTGGAGTTCAACGCCAGGAATAGCCTATGCACGTGGAAGCTTCAGTGCTCAGCCCAAACACACACCAAGTGGGCCCCGGAAGTGGATTTCTGCACTATCTATCTTAGTTTACTCATTTTCTGTAAACTTAGGTCACTAGTTCATTATAAAAACCACTTTTAGAGATTCATTTTGTACCTTATAACATTTTACATCAGAACTTGTATTTTCTATGGCATGAGTCTCTAAACCCCATGGTTGGGGGTGAGGAGCTCTGTTGTGTCTCGATGGATTAATGCAATTACTACAGTTTTCCATTCAATCATGCTTGTTTCTATTCTAAGATATTCACTCGCACTTCAACATGATGAATGTGATGATCCGTGACACTCATCACCATTCTCAACCTATGAACGCGTGCCTGACAACCACTTCCGTTCTACCTTAGATTGAGTGTGTATCTCTTTGGCTCCTAGTTCACGAGTTTGATTGCCTCTCCTGACAACAGAGCATTCAAATCTGTGAGATCAGAGTCTTCATGGTATAAGCTAGTATCAATTGGTAGCATTCTTGAGATCTGGAAAGTCTAAACATTGTTTGTGGTATTCCGAGTAGGATCTGGGATGGGATGACTGTGACGAGCTTCAAACTCGCGAGTGTTGGGCGTAGTGACAGATGCAAAAAGGATCAATGATTCCTATTCTAACATGAGTGAGAACCGACAGATGATTAGCCGTGTGGTGACATCGCATTTGGACCATTTTTTATTGAGAGGACGGATGGTAGCCATTGACAACGGTGATCCACCAACATATAGCTTGGCATGGAAGGAACCTTGCGTGCGTGAAGAAGAAGATAGTAGGAAAGTAGAGATTCAGAAGACAGAGCATCTCCAAAACCTCAACCTATTCTCCATTACTGCATAACAAGTATTATTTATTTTATGTTATTTACTTTTCATAAACCCAATCATTTTTTTATTACTAATTTCCTGACTAAGAGTTACAAAATAACCATAGCTTGTTTCAAGCCGACAATCTCTGTGGGATCGACCCTTACTCACGTAAGGTATTACTTGGACGACCCAGTGCACTTGCTGGTTAGTGGTACGAGTTGTGAAAAGTGTGATTTACAATTTTGTGCACCATGTTTTTAGCGCCGTTGTTGGGGATTGTTCGAGTTTGGACAACTAACGGTTTATTTTGTTGCTTAGATTACGAAAATTTTTTTTCTTTTTGGTTTAGAGTCTCCTATTATTGTTTTTGGTTAAATTTTTTTTAAAATCCTTATTTTATTTTTCTTAATTATTTTCAAAAATTTTCAAAACCAATAACTTCATAATTTAGTCTTCTGTTTGAGTCTAGTTTCATATTTTAAGTTTGGTGTCAATTACATAATTTTATTTTTCTTTCATTTTTTTCGAATTATCAGTGCTCAGAATATAAAAATTTTTTAAGTTTGGTGTCCTTTGTGTTTCTGTTTTCTTAAAAATTTTTCAAAAGTTGCTCTTAGTATTCATTTTGATATTCAAAGCTTCCTTGTTTGTTTTCCTTGTTTTGATCTAAAAATTTTAAGTTTGGTGTCGTTTTTACTATTTTTTTTCCTTCTTCATTAAATTCAATAGTATCTTTTCTCTTTAATTTAATTGATTTTCGAATTCTTCCTTTAGAAATTCAGATTTTTATTTTAAAACTTCTTATTTTATCGTATCTTAGTTTTGGAATTTTAAAATTCAAATCTTTTTCAAAAATCATATCCAAGGTTTTTCAAATTTTCTTAATTAATCAATTATTTTAGTTTTCGAAACTTTTATTTTTTTTCTATTTATTTTATTTTATTTTATTCGGTTGCTTTTAATTAAATAAAATAAAAAATAAAAATATATATTTTTTTGCAATTCACATCAATTCCCTTTTTTTCATGATGGACCAAAGTGGAAATGAATAGTCCAAAAGGACTCTGGGGTCATATGCTAACCCCATTACTGATGCATATGGGAATAGCATCTGTATACCTCCCATCAGAGCAAGCAGTTTTGAGCTAAATCCTTAGCTCATTATCATGGTGCAGCAAAATTGCTAGTATTCTGATCTTCTACAGGAAGAACCTACTGAGTTTCTGGCACAGTTCTTGCAAATTGCTGACACAGTACGTGACAAGGAAGTAGACCAGGACGTCTACAGATTATTACTATTTCCATTTGCTGTAAAAGATCAAGCTAAGAGGTGGTTAAATAATCAACACATAGCAATCATAAGAACTTGGAAACAATTATCAGACAAATTACTAAATCAATATTTCCCTCCAAAAAGGATGACACAGCTAAGGCTGGACATCCAAGGCTTTAAACAAGAGGATGATGAATCCCTTTATAATGCCTGGGAGAGGTACAAAGGGATGCTAAGGAAATGCCCCTCTGAAATATTTTCAGAGTGGGTGCAGTTAGACATCTTCTACTACGGGCTTACAGAAAAAGCTCAAATATCTCTAGATCACTCAGCTGGTGGATCTATACACATGAGAAAGACAATTGAAGAAGCTCAAGAGCTCATTGATACAGTTGCTAGAAATCAACATCTGTACTTAAGTAGTGAGTCCTCCCCAAAAGAAGAGGCTAAAGCAGTATCCACTGAACTTAGTCCCAAGAA